>NC_092867.1:56540327-56545434 GCF_032062135.1 Pyxicephalus adspersus
ATATTAGGGCAGGTTTACAAAATAGTGCTAGGTCTTACTTTCGGGGTAGGTCTTATTTTCGGGGAAACACGGTATAGACAAAGGGCATTTCAGATCAGCACACAACTGGTCAGAATAATAACCCTTCATGCATCAGCTCTTCTCTCTGACCACTCTCTGTCCAGTAGCCTTCAGAACACCACCTTCTGTATATCAAGGACAGGGTTCTGACATTTGCAGCTTTAAATAAAATATTAATTTCCTGGCATTTTGCCCCTGAAAAAGTTGGTTGCAACAATGAGGGAAGACATGGCTGCTCTATCACTATCCCTATTATCAGCACATTTGTATTTTTTTCTGCAAATCTTTAATTTATGATTGCTGTGCTACACAATATGCCCATGCTTGGGTAGTGGCTTGAAGTGTGAGAGGTTTGCTTTAATTGGGTATGGTATTACGAGTTGGATGATTAACTCCAAGAACTCCCACAACATAAGCTTAAAGATAAGGATTTCATGCAATAAGGTTATTTAATCACATTAGTTCCTGCCGCCCAGGAACTAACACCCTAATGTCCCCATTGCTGTCTTGCATGAAAACACACACCATAGCCAGTATGAGTGGAAGACATTGAATGTACCAGTATATTTTTTGAGTGCTGGAGGAAACTTCTAACAAACATGGGCATGCTAAATAAACTTTATTTAGTTGTGTGAGTTTTGTGGATGTAGAGAATTAATGGAGATACCAAAACGTTTTTTTTCTGAACTGCTTATTTCACAGTTTAGACTTTCCTGGAGCGCCATTAAAATACAAGTATAAAATCACACACTTTAGCTCTTTTTTTCAATATATCCATAATTCAAATTCATAATCCAAAAATCTTTGTTATACCCAATGGAAAATCAAGCAAGGACCACAAGCATCAGAATATAGCCTAATTTTTTTTCAACACACAAAAGCACCTTGATTTTACATTTAGGAACTGACTTGAGGCCTACTAAGTAAAGTCATTAAGTAATTAAGGGAAATCTCTTGCTCTGGGTTCCCCCAACAAACCATTCATGTGCAAAATATCCCCCTCTGTAGGAGTTCAGTGAACTTTCTCGTGTAGTCCTCCAGGTGAAACGTTTCCTGCACTCAGTACAGTAATACAGACTGTCCGTACTGTGGCTCTGGTGGTGCTCCAGAGAGGACTGTGATTAAAACTCTTTGCCACACTTCAAACAGGCATACGATTGCCTATTCGTGTGAATTCTTAGGTTGTCAAGTTGAGACTTCTGAGTGAAGCGGTTGCCACAGCCAGAGCAGGCAGCTCTTCTTATTAAAATAGATGGCTTTCATCTCCATCTACCTGATGATCCTGAGGGATCTCCTGATATTCCTGCATGGATTCCCTGGAAAAAAAGAGGACAGGGACATCTCTTTGGGGTATTTCCTTTACCGGCTCCATCTGCATATAAACATAAAAATATTTCTGAGATTCTTTATATCTTGACACTCAAGGATCAGAAAATGTTTAAAAAGTATCGTAGATTGGAAAAACAGAAGAATCTCTTTTTAATTCGGCTGTGCTGATCTCTGGAGGATGTTCCTCCTCTTTACACCCACCATCACTCCTCAAATACGATTCTTCTTCAACATTAACAATTATCAGACCCTCACCCTGCATAAGAAGAAAAGAGTGAATGTCCACAGGGCCGTTTGAGGAGTACTGCATCTTGTTACAACACCAAGACTGGACATGTGATCTTAAGAAAAGCTGGATTTTCTACTGAGCATTTATTGGTGGCCATTATCAGGAGGTCCACCATAACTATACAGAGTTCCCGGGTCTGTACCCCTGCTGTGACCATTATGAGTGGTTCTTATCGTGCCTGTACAGTTTCTGGATCTTTATACCTAATGACTCACTATGAGGAACCAGGACACCAAAGAGTGTGGGGACACCAAAGAATCAATTGTGCAGGTCATATTTTCTCTTACCTGAACCTCCTGAGGGATTTCCTGATCATTCCGTGTGTAATCCCTGGAATACAGAGGACATGGCCATCCCTCTGATGGGCTCATTGAGCCCTCAACTCCACCTACCTGATGATGGTGAGGGATCTCCTGATCTTCCTGTGTGGAATCCTGGGAATACAGAGGACGGAGACATCTCTCTGGTGGGTTCCGGTTACTGGATCCATCTGTAGGAAACATACACACTGACTGAATACATTGTCTCTATGTGTTTATCAGATGATGGGGTATCTAGGTGGACCCTCCGTACTGCTCTCTCCTTTACAATAACGTCTCCTCTTACCCGGTGATGTGAGGGTCTGGTGGTCCTCCATCATGACTTCCTTGTAGAGGTCCTTGTGTCCTTCTAAATACTCCCACTTCTCCATGGAGTAATCATCCAAACCTCATCTATACCGGGCGAGTGAACTATGAATAGAAAAAACCATTACAGGTTGGGAGGGACTCTAAGAATGACAAAAACCCATCCCCGGAAGCATTAATAACTTCTGGTTCAACCACAATATAATAATATATTAAAGGGTTGTGAACGTCTTTTGGAAGTAAAAACTGAATGATAACCAACAAAGTGCTGCAGACCTTCCAATATGTGGTTGGAAATAGAATCAACATGTCCAAGATGCCCAAACCTTACACCACAATCATTGTAACACTGCATTCAGGCTTGGATGCAAAGATGCACTTTTGCTCAATATTTTGCTATTTATTCATGCATGTTGTTCAAGGGTATAGTTTAAACCCTACCAATGACTAGTTTTTAATCCTTTTTCATATGTGCACATAAAGGCATCAATAACCCTCACCATGGAACCACCCTGTAGACTCTTTATTGAATCTCCTCCCATGGCTACAACAAAATGGCCGCCTCCTCGAATGAGGACAGTTTCCTAAATTAAACTTCACAATAATGCCCACTCTCACCTAATGTTGTCTATGGGCTACAACAAAATGGCCACCATAAAAACAATAGGAGTCACAAAGCTGCCTATAGAAAGCGAGCTGTACACATTACATCTTTCAAGGTGAGGCTACCATTTTGTTGTAGCAAAGATGTCCCTCAAGCTCAGTTATTTGAAATACAAAACATAAAAGTTTGCTTTTTCTAACTTGGATGTTCTTTGTCAATTGAGTGTATTGCTACAATTATGTAATGTAATAATTAAAGGTATTTTAATTAAGTTGGTAAAAATCCAGTGGCCATTTTGTTGTAGCCCAGAAACAGAGAAGAGTTTCATGGAAAATGTTCCTGGTGGGTATAGGCTGGAGAGTGGCTGCACAGAGACGAGGAGGTAAAAATATCTTATTATTATTCAGATGTAAAATTTCATCAATAGTACATATATTTTATTTGTACAGCAACGCCAAATCAGATTATTGGGGTATTTGCAAAATTTGGGTTGTACCTCATACTAACCAATGAGGCCGTTTCTACGTTCTTCTGACCTGTACTAAAACAATTGCATTTTCCATGTCATTGGTCATTGTGGTGATAAGACAGTGACAATGATATATATATATATATATATATATATATATATATATATATATATATATTTACTTAATATGGGTTGTAATGCATTACATTTTTCCACCATTGCTCCAGTAATGCATTGACCAATCATGTCAACCTTTATGGAAAACAAATGGTGGTCAGTTTACAGAATTTCTCATTGGTGAAAGTGATGTATCAAAAAGAAAATGAGGGATTGGCCACTCTGTTGATCATCACGTCCTCGCCTTTGGATCAGGCCAACTTGTCATGGTGGAGAGAGGTGGTCACGCGCAAATATCTTCTCATGGAGACTTGTCCAAAGACTGACCCCTCATTGAGCTCATTCTCTTCTGCCCCCGAGAATTGTACTCCACACGACTTCCGTAGCAAAGAAAAATGGTGGTGTTGCCCTTCTCAAAGGACAGACCTTAATACCAAATGATTGGGAACCAATTTGGAGACTTTAGGGAGATCATGGAGAAGAAGAAAGGAGACCAATATCACTGCTCACTTCAAGGAAATCTCACTGTATGGATCCCCTGAGATTTCTGGCATCCCAACCCATTGAAGGGTCTATCCTTTGAGAAGGGGAACACCACCATTTTTCTTTGTTATGGACGCAGTTTTGGGTACAATTCTTGAGGGTATCTCTGCATTTGAGTCTATAAAAATTACAAAATCTTTGTCTTTCTTGCAGGTCAGCAAAAAGCAAACAACCAGCAGGTTTTCTGGTTATGGCCATAGGAATGATTTAGATGAATCAAGGGATCTCTTCATGGATCTCATCATGATGGTGGATCAGGAGGACTATTTGAATATTATTAAAATGGAAACTATGGATGAGGAATACGAGACCGATGAGAAGGAGATGTGTAAGGAGAAGGAGATCATTCCAGAGATCAGCACAGGTAAGTAATACACACGAAATCCAGAGAAGAGTCCCATATTGTCCTTGTTGAGTCTCTACCACATTCTTACTCCTCTTCAGTAATGGCGGGACAGTAATGTGCCCAGTGGGGAGAGTCAGGAGCCATTAGTCTCTATTAGACTCCGGCTCTCCTCCTCACATCATGTCATTGTCACCAGCCAAGAGATGTGACCAATCTCCCCCACACACACTCTCTGTAGTCTCTCATACATCTCAGTACAGGGGGCTTCACTTTCATCTTTGTTCACAGATCCAGAAACTCCAGAAAATGTTGCTGTGGAGAACAAAGGAAGAACTTTGAATATTAAAGAGGAGGAATTTCCTTCAGAGATCAGCCCAGGTGAGTCTTAGGTTCAACTTGTTTGGAGACAATGTCCTTCAGTGAAGCATTCCAAAAGAGGTTCATCAGAAATGGTTTTGATAAGAGAAGGAGGGAGACCAGGATGTCCTATGAAATAATTTATCCTAACCTCTTTGTAGATGTGTTCATCCATGACAATCAACCTTGGTCATACACTCATATATGAATGCCAATAGCACTTTCCTTCTAATAACTCTGAAATCAGACAATGCTGTAGCTGCAGGCAACCTTATGAGGGATTAAGAACTGGCACAACCCACTTCAGCTCTTGGAGAGTAGAGGTGAAAAGTCATGTCTGCAATCTTGCTTGATTTTTCTGGATATA
>NC_092867.1:56545788-56556797 GCF_032062135.1 Pyxicephalus adspersus
GCTTGCTCTGGCGATGAAAGGAACTGAACAGAAAAGATAGAATTACAGAGGTAAAACTGTTGGAGAAAACAAACACTGATCTCCTGTTTGTAGTTACATCTTCCTTCATGTTGTCTTACCGGTACCTGCATACCAAGCTGTCCTTCCTTTTTACCACATATTTATCATCATTGAACATATACTGTAAGCATCTATAACCTCGTGTTACCACTCAAAATACAGATATTCAGGTCCTCCCCTATTTACATATAATAAAGTGTTTTCTACAGATGGATCCAGTGACAAAACCACACCAGAGAGATGTTCCTGTCCCCCGTCCTCCCGGAAGTCCACACAGAAAACTCAGAAGATGTCTCCGGTTTATCAGGTAGATTGACCTTAGGATTTGATTACACCAGTGTGAGCTACTATGGTCTGTGTAAATAAAATTATCATAATATGTTTTATTTCAGGCTGCAGATCTTTTTAATATTCAGATCATTGTTAAAAAGGAAGAAAATGAAATCCCTCAAGAAATCAGTAGAAGTGAGTAATAAAAAGATCAACCAGCAGCGTCTATGCCAGGTCCTAAAATATCATTTTTTGGCAAATGAATTAGGAAGTTCACTAATTAGAATCCAGTATCACATCCACGTGCGTTTGCTAGTCATCCCATTCCAGAACCATGGACGTTATTACGGAATTGCCTACACTAGCTACGACAGCAAGGTTTTGAAGTGTCCATTGAGTTTTGTGCCCATTTGTGAGGTCAGGTGCTGATTGTTGACAAGAAGATCTGGCTCATATAAGCATTTCATATCATCCCAGAGGTGTTCGGTGTGGTTGAGGTCAGGGCTTTGTGCAGGACTCCCGAGTTCCTTAACCCAGGACTTTTCAGTCCAGATCTTCATGGAGCTGACTTTGTGCATAAGGACACAGTCATGCTGGAAAAGAAAGTGGCCTTTACCAAACTTTTTCTACTAGGCTAGAAGAGCACAGTTGTCTAAAACATCAATGGAAAATAGGAGAACTCAATCATTTAGATAGGTGACCACATATTTTGGCCATAAAGCTTAGGTTCCCTTTAAGTTCTGTGTTTTAACTACCGTTTTCTCTCATTTCCTCCAGATGGCCAGTACCGAACCCATGCCTTGCCAGACGTTGATGTAGAAGATGCTTCCAATCTCATCACCTCACGGAATGCTTGTAAAATTGATGAATCAGCATCATGTACCAAGTGTGGGAAGTGCTACAGTCGGAGGTCCAGTCTTCTCAGACACATCCAAACCGTCCACTTGGGGGAGAAACCTTATTCATGTTCTGAATGTGGCAAGTGCTTTGACCAGAACTCCAATCTTATCAAGCACCAGAGGGTTCACACTGGGGAAAAGCCGTTCTCTTGTTCGATCTGTGGAAAGCGCTTTGGAGAAAAGTCAAATGTTGCCCTGCATGAAAGGACCCACACTGGGGAGAAGCCATATTCCTGCTTTGAATGCGGCAAGTGTTTTTCCCAGAAGGCCTCCTTGGACTCCCACCAGAGGACTCACACAGGCGAGAAGCCCTTTTCCTGTCCCGAATGTGGCAAACACTTCACCAACAAGAGAACTCTAATCAGCCATCGTAGGATACACTCAGGAGAGAAGCCCTATGAGTGTTGCATATGTGGGAAGTGCTTCACCGACAAGTCAGACATGGTGAAGCATAAACGAATCCATACGGGTGACTACCCTTATACCTGCTCTGAATGCGGCAAAGGTTTCATCGCTAGGTCCGTCTTCATAATACATGAAAAGATGCACTCCGGGGTGAAGCCCTATTCCTGTTCAGAGTGTGGTAAAGGTTTTACCAAGAAACAACATCTCATAGACCACATGAGGCTTCACACGGGGGAAAAACCATTTTCCTGTCTGGAATGTGGCAAGTTCTTTAGGCAGAAGTCAGGGCTGGCCAAGCATCGGAGGAAAGTGCACAAGATAGAAGCCTTCATTATCTAAACTATCAGTGAAATATGTCCCACATTCACAAAATTGATTGTGGTCCCGTCCTTCCTTTTTTGTGTACTTTTAAGTAACGTTTTACGTTACTTTGGGTGCCTCGCCAAATATGAACAGTTTGCTTTACCCATAGCTGCCCCCAATTGGTTTAATCTTTCCAATCAATCAGGCAGGAATTCAATGGTGTAAACCATTGTGATGAATGCCTCTAACCATGTCCAACATGTTCAAAAGTCGCTTTTTGGAGATCTCAGACATTTAGAGTAGTTTGTGTTAACCCCTTTTCCACCTCCACCTTCTTTGGATTAGTTGCACTGATGACAGCAGTTGGACCTTGTATGATAGGCAGGACAAGCATGTGAAGACTCCACTTTACAATATCAATTTCAGAATCAAGATATCATAAAGTACTATGTGCCCCATATTTTAGGAATTGGCCTACAAACCTAAGAACTTGTAAAACTTTTCTTGTTTCGCTCCTATATGTCCTGAAGGTTGTGTAGCACAATTGTTAAGATTTGACAATCACCTCCATGGTTGTAGTGACTACAGGTTTAGAGTCTCAAAAAATCTGGGTGGTTGACCCAGGCCCAGCAACCATGGACATGCTAAATGAAGGATGGATATAGCCGATCAGTTAACAGTGATGGAGCCATTCTGGTCATAAACAGTTGCTGTTTGCCCATCATGAAGTGTTAAGTCTGTCCTGCAAGATGATGGACAGGAAGTCCAGGTTTTCACTCAAATACCTCCTCTATTCCACATCCTCTCCAGACTTCTCCTGCTACTTCCACCATCAGCTCCAATTGAGCAGGAGACAATGAGAAATAAGGACTTAAAAACAACATATTACACAACTTACTATAAACTTGGTCGTTTTTTTTTTTATTGCATGAACTTCTATATAATAAATGGTCTTCAACCCTGATTGGCCTATTCCTATGGTAAGGCTCAACTTAGTCGATGTATTGTACTTTAGTTGATAACAAGTTAACGGGAACATGTGGTTCGCCAATGCAGAGTAACGTAATGATGGCTTCACCAGCAGCATCTTTCCCTGACCCCCATGTATAGAGTGACAGGTGAGCAAAGAGGAAGAAAGTTTTCCAGCTGGATTTAGGATTATTCCATTAAAGAGTGTATGATAATCTGTATATTAGGAATTTGTAACTTGCCCACCTTCCTTTCCTCTGTACATTGTTATGCCAGCACCCTGTAAAGTTCCCCTATATCTCCAATGAACACTTTGGTCTTCCTAAACACCTCCAGCTTGTTGACCCAGGATATTTCCAACAAAAACCTTGTCCTGCCTTGACCCCCGTGGTCTGTAATCATGAAGTATCACATCTCCATCGCCTTTAAGGAAGGCTGGCCTAAACCTTACAGGGTTTCGGCCATCCTGGTGCAATGGGGGATACCAGGGTGCAGTATTTGTGTATTTATACTTTCAGGCCCATTATACTGCAAAAGAAAGAACTTTGTTACAAATGGAAAAGAAAGAACTTTGTTACAAATGGAGCCATAAATGGCATTACCCATGAACGTAGCAGATGTTGCTTTTAGGTATTCTTTCACTTCAAACAAGATCCAGCTTGGACCTATCAAAAAAACAGATAGGCTGTTGTCCTTAGGGTGCAGATCATTCCAGGCTTATGTGCTAAGTACAACAACAATTATATCCAGTGGGCCAATTTTTGTCATCTGTAGACAGAGGCAGCTCTCTGAAAGGGATAGATCACTTTGACTCTCTGAACTCTTAGCTGTGACAATTTGGTTACAGGTTCACTTACTAATACGTATTTTGCAGGATATTATTTTAAACATGAAAAACGTGAAGGTAAGAGCACTGCGTTCTCATAGGGAACATATTCCAACCTTGTAAGGTCAACGGCTGGCCAGCTGCTTCCTGGTTGCCAGGGGGAATCTATTTGCTGTATGAGAAGGAAGTGTCCCCAATGTGAGAGAGGTGTCAATCATTTTGTTGTAGTCCAGAAATGTATTCAAACATTTGTAATTAATCAGTAAATTTTTTGGTTATAATTATGAAAAGATTTATGATTCAGCATGCAGAGAACCTCAAGTAATACTGATATATATCCTATTCTGTTACTATTTGCTTACATCTTTGTAAACCATTTGGGTAAAAAGAGGGAGTCACAAATGTGTTTTAACAGTAAAGCATCACTATCACTCCAAACCGAAAGTCAATGCCGAGGAACTTCCCATGCAGGATGTAAAGCGTGTCCAAAGCACCCGAGGCAGCCATTTTGTTGAAGTTGAGAGATAGAAGTAAGAACTTCAAGTATAAGCTAAAGACTTCTGGTTTAGTTTAAGGCTCGGGAGTGTTTGCCCAGTAATGAGGAAGTAATAACGTCTACTTATTATGAAAGAAGCGGGTCCCAGCAGAATCTGTGGTATTGGGGGCTGGAGATGCTCAGCTATTAATGCTATATTTAAGTTTTTACAGGTTGTAGGGAATATTCACCACTAGAACTGGAGCCTGTCATGGCTAAGCGGTACGTCTATATTGTCCAAATACCTTCTTCTAAGAGGCTGATATTGGCTAGAAATAAATTGTGGCTGATGGTTAGTTTTGGCCGTCGTGGAACTTACTTCCAAAGCAACCCAGATGTTGTAAACTCCATATTCAGACTGCATACGTGCTCCTAAATGTGGCTTAAAATTCCCCCTAATTCACTGCAGTACAGTTGGTGGTTGGGTCCAGTTTATGTATCCGTGTTTTTTTGGAGGAGGCTGAAAGAATAGCTATTCCAACATGATAAAGACATAACAAGTACATAGCAGCCTTGGTGTGAATCTTCTCCAACAGATACATTTCGTAATGGGTTGAGAAAACAATGAGGAATCAGTAGTTGGAGGTCATCAGCCACCAGGAGATCCATTTTGTATAGGTTGAGGGATCAATCAGGAATCAGTGGTCAAAGGTCACCAGCTAACAGGAGATCCATTCTGTATAGGTTGGGGGATCAATCAGGAATCGAGGTCAGAGGTCACCAGCCAATCAAGGAGAGCTGGAGAACATTGTGCACCTTCAGTGGCCACAGGACAAAAAGCTCTGATGGCCACCTCTAGGTGCCGTGGCTCCGGGGATTTCCACTTCCCTCATTTATGTTGTTCATTTATCACTGTACAAGTAACAAGTGGTGTTCTTGTTCCAAGTCTCATTATCCAAGAAGCTAAGACACATTAACAAGGGAATATTACACCCTGGAGATCTTCTACCTGCTTACTAGAGAGGTTTTAGGAGATCACATGACATCACTTGTGACATGATATCATGTTCAATGTCTAAGAAGACACACATCTAACCTTAGAGGTAGCACATAGTATGGAACAGGTCACCCCGTTTCTTCTTATCTATTACTTTATCTCAATATGTAGGTTTACAGACCCATAATAAAAAAATGAATGATCCCCAACCTCCCCCCCCCATATATAAGAGGATCAATAACAAAAATACCCTAAAAGTTACCTAGAAGATCACTGAGCTGCTGACGGGAGAGGTGAGCGGTGCCGGGAATTCTGGGACGTTATTATGGGATGTGTCTGGATGGTGACTGTATCATTGTGTGTGTCAGGTTCCTATAAGATGTCAGGATGTCACTGTCTATTTCTCCATGGAGGAGTGGGAGTATGTCGTGATGTCATGATGGAGGACCACCAGACCCGCACATCACGTAATGTACACATCACATAAGGTAAGAATTTTTACATCTTGTATGGGAAACTTTAACCCTTCTATTAATTCCTAGGGGTGGGCCAGAAACCGGTTCAAGTATGGTTCTCTCGTGTTATATTGAGGCTGAAACTCAGCAAAGCGACAAAAACCAAAAGGCATTAAATAAACAATTCTCAAATAGATATAAAAAATACATTTTTTATACAAAATACTTAAAACACCTAACGTTGTTATAGAACAAATTAACAAACAATATTTGTACTTATACAAAATATAAGTTATACTTATTTCCATGATTACATATGATTTAGTTCAATTTTAAATGAATACATATAATTTGAGGCATTTCGCAGAAATAAATACCGCTTCATCAGGAATGTGTTTCATGGTGGTGGAGTCCTCTCCGGATCTATAAGAGACATCTTCAGCAGGGATATTAACAGAAGGCAAGTATTGGGGACTGGCCATTGGATTAGTGGTCTTTGTACCTGGAGTTGGCATGGGACCTGGATGGTGGATGTTGGTAGGTATGTCTTGTTTAAAAAAGGAATTTCAGGATGGGATATAGGGGGGTATGTGAATGGGGTAATATTTGCCAAGAGATGGCCCTTTAAAGAGCTCTGTGTTTTCCCAATGTGAGGACCTGGTTGTTGTTAAAGTGGAAAATGTAGATGATGAGGTAGATGGGAAGAAGTTCCCTCAGAGATCAGCACAGGTACGTAGTAAACACTAAATCCAGAAAAGAGTCCCAGATTCTCCTTGTTCAGCCACTTCAATTCCACCAATACAATGTATTTACTTTCACACAGATGATGGAAGAGGACTCTAAGACCAATCGAAGAGGAAGAGGACACCCATGGAGATGTTTGGTGGTGACGCAAACCCATCGGAATCCATTCCGAAGGCCGGCAAGCAAAGCACTAGAAAGAAACCCTTCGTGTGCTCAGTGTGCAGCAAGTCGTTTTTTTAGAGCTGCAATCTGGTGGCCCACATGAAGATCCACACCTAGGAAAAGCCCTTTGAGTGCTTTCTGAGGAAGCGGGAGCTGGTTGTTCACCAGTGGCCTCACACTGCTGGGAAACCTTTCCAGTTCCCAGAGTGTGGCAAACATTTTGCAGACCTGGTAAAGCATCGCAGGGTTCACACGTCTGAACAGTATGGGAAATGTTTCTCAGAAGGCTCAATGCTGATTAAACACAAGCCAGTCTACATGAGGGTGCTGTACATCTGCAAAGGCTATGTGCTCAGCTACAACTACAAGGTGACGCTTATTAAACACACCGGGGTACATGACGTAAAGGTCTTTTATGGGCGGGGGCAAGAGATAAAGGATGTGACCTTACTTTCAGATTATATTTTAAATTCAGACCTCAGGGGCGGGACTTGCCAGAATCCCCCTCCCTTCCCACTTTTATCACCAATTTACTTCCTCCACACTACAAGTTGGGAGGTCAACACATTCTGTAAACTGTAAGGTGAAATAAACTGCACTGTGTGTATTAATGTTGAAGTTTATATTTTGCCTTCCTCAGGGATGTAATCATTGGGTCTCCATGCAACGCAGGCAGTATATGGTTGGTGGGAGGACCAGTAGGGTGTTGTAGAGGGTGTTTCCTGAAAACAACACAGCTTTGATTTGTTTTTAAAAAATGTCATTACTTATGTATTACAGTTGATAACCCCCTACTATAACTTGCTTGATTATAACACATTTAATGCCTGATTTGACCTAAAAAATGTCATCATATATGTATTACATTTCGATACCCACTTTATAGGGACTTTACATGAATATGCTGAATATGCTTTATCCTGTCCACAATTTAACAAATGGGTTCCCTGAATCTCTTATTATTCTGTTTAGTATTGGTCTCCAACCAATCCCCTGAAGAAGCCAGGTGGCGAAATGCGTCGGGTAAAAGAGACAATGACATACAAGACTTGATGGAATATTGTATAATTGGTATTGTAATTTATGTTTGTCAAGATGTTCTGATGATGACCTAAGTGTAGCACAAGATACTAAAAATTATCCACAAATTAGTAAAGCACATTTGAACCTAAGTGTTGCCACAAAAAAGCCTCTTCTTCTCTTTCATCCAATATCTACTGGACAGTGTTATTGCTTTGTGACCTTCAAAAACATATAAAAATTCCCCATTTGCACAATGAGCTAAAAGCTAATAGGTGTTCACAACCCCTTTGCTCATGTAGAACTCCCTGTGCTCTCGTGCTCTGTCCATGATAGAGGCTTCTCCCCTTTTCGTGTATAACAAGACTGGATTTCTGGGTACAGCACCTTCGACACACAGAACAACATGGACCTACTTCTGCACATGGACCCTTTTATGACTGTCAAGCTGGAATTTAGTTGGAAAGCTTTTTTGCAGGCTTTTCCCTGTGTGCTTGCTAACATGCTTAACAAGAGACGAGTTCAACTGAAAACACCTCCCGCACTCGGAACATGGAAATGGCTTCTCTCCAGAGTGGGACCTTTGCTGGGTCTCTAGATCATCCTTCCTCAGAAAACTCTTTCCACACTTTGCGCAAGATAATTCTTTGTCCTCTGTATGTATCCTTAGATGTTTCTTAGGATTCTTCTTCTGCTTAAAACAAGTCCTACACTGGGGTTATGAATGAGGTTTCCCACTTTTGAATGAACTATGTGATGCACAAAGTGGCTGGATTATGAGGCAAAGATTTTCCACACTTTGTGTTTAATAGTCAACTGTACTGATCTCTGGAGAGATCTCCTTTTATTTACATTTTAATAACACTTTCCTTCTATACAAAAGATAAACTGCCATAAGCAGTCACTTTCATATGCTGTAGAGGTGTACCATCCAAAAGCAGCCAATCAGAATTTAACTTTTGTTTCTAGTTGGGCACCACGATGGCTTAGAGGTTAGCACTCTGGCCTTTGCAGAACTGGGTCCCAGGTTTAAATCTCAGTCAGGACACTATCTGCATGGAGTTTGTAGGTTCTCCCTGTGTTGCATGGCTTTCCACCGGGTATTCTGGTTTTATCCCACAAACATCCAGTTAGGTTATTTGGCTTCCCCCAACATTGACCTCAGACTGTGTTAATGACATATAATAATGGTAGGGGCATTAGATTGTGGGCCCCTTAGAGGAACAGCTAGTCACATGACTATGGACTTTGTACAGCGCTGTGTAATATGTCGGCGCTATATAAATACTGTGTAATAATAATAGTTCCTACACTTTGATTCTTGTACCTAGATAAAGTCATAATATTTGAGTTGGTTCCACCTAACTGGTGAGGGTTTTCTCGATTTTCCTGTGTGGAGTTCAGAGTACAGAAGATGGAGACATCTCTCTGGTGGGATCCCTTTACTGGATCCATCTGTAGGAAACACACACACTGACTGAATACATTGTCTCTATGTGTTTATCAGATGATGGGGGATCTATCCTCCGTACTGCTCTCTCCTTTACAATAAAGTCTCCTCTTACCCGGTGATGTCAGGGTCTGGTGGTTCTCCATCATGACGTCCTTGTAGAGGTCCTTGTGTCCTTCTAAATACTTCCACTCCTCCATGGAGAAATAGACAGTGACATCCTGACACCTTATAGAAACCTGACACACACAATGATACAGTCACCATCCAGACACATCCCATAATAATCTCCCAGAATTCCCCGCTCACCTCTCGCGTCAGCTCCATCATCTTCTGGGTGACTTCTAGGATCTTCTTGTCATTGTTTTCTATCAGATATAGGGGAGGCAGGTGAAGGTATAGGATATTATATTAGTTATTACCACACCCTTTGCAGACAATTTAATAAATGTCATGTGACCCTTCTCGAATCCTTCTGGGAGGTAGGTAGATAATTTCAAGAGTGAGCTGTAATATCTTTTTAGTCATGTTCTTCCTTTTTTCCTTCATTCTCAGTGATAACAGCTCCTCGTGGGAGGTATCAACTCGGGGAAGGTACCAACTTGGGGGAGGTACCAACTATCATAAATCTTCTGCAATATCAGAAAATGTAGTAAAATGCCAGCTAGTAACAGAAGTAACAAAAGTTTGGCTGATCATCTGATCAAACTCAATTCATTAATTATTTATTTATTATCATTTTTAAATTGCTTTTCCCAGATGTCGACATTAGAGAACTCATAAGCCTTTTGAGCAGGAGGAGTGGTGGCCATTTTGTAGTAACCAATAAAATATGTTTGTTTTATCTGTACCAAGCAATAATTTTTTATTTCTTCATGGATGTTAACTTTTCCCATATAAAAAAAAGTCCGCTTCTTGGTTGGTTGGACCAAAACCAAGTCTTGAAATTTGAGGCTGGAGGCCATTTTTCTGTAAACTCTGGCATGTCCTAGGCTCCTCCAAAGCTGTCTGTAGGATATGCTGGTTGTATTTGGGTATTCAATTAGGAAGTAATATTTTATTAATTATTTAACTATCCAGTTACTCCAGAGAATAATAGAAGAGCCAAAATTAAGGCGGCTCACGGTGTGGGAGGTGGTCATTGGTGGATGGACAAAGCAGAAGTAGCTTTTGGGTTCTCCTATCTATCATCTAGCTACACACTCCTCGGCGAAGCCTTACTTCTGTACAAAGTGTGGGAAAAACTTTGGACCACCATCAGGCAAGAAGTCATATACATGTAGGAAAGCCTTTGAGCAGAAGGTGTGGCTTGTAGGGCATCAACAAATATGCATGCAGAATAGGCCATATTTTTGTTCCATTCATATTGCTCAGTGCTGTTCAAACTTTAGTATAGAAGAAGTAACAATACTATCATTGTCAACATGCCAATCTATATTGTTTCTTCAGCAATGAGTCAATCCTAACAAGCCATATATACCTCCCCTTCACCCAATGTCTACCCTGCATTCACTAGTATCCTTCCTCTCCAGTGTTCTCCGATAGCTCATCCACTCCACAACCTTCTCTGGCACCATATGCTTTGTCCCCTAACCATGTCCAACCATATTCCACCATGATTATGATCCATGACTGCATCATTCTCAGTCCATCATTCACTTTCTACCCTCTCTTAGTCTTCCTGGTACTTTGTCCTGTCCATCATCTACTCTATGTCTCCTCTTACTTCTTATGCTGGTCCCAGTCATCTTCTTTCACCTCCTCCATCTTCTTCTCTCAATTATTATCTTTGCCCTATCTCCCATACATTGTCATTTTCATCCTTCACCTCCTCAATCTTCTTTCTCCTATTCGTAGTCCTCTAATTCTCTGCCTACTGTTTGATTGGGCAGCCAAGTGGCACATGACATTTAATATAGATAAATGTAAAGTTATGCACTTGGGGGTAACAACATGCATGCTTCATACTGTCTA
>NC_092867.1:56557287-56571805 GCF_032062135.1 Pyxicephalus adspersus
AAGCTCCGGATAAGGAAGGGATTCTTCACTGTAAGGTCTGTGAAAATGTGGAATCGGCTCCCTCAGGAAGTAGTTTCACCAACTACTATAGATTGCTTGAAGAAAGCTTTTCTAGAAGCACAGAATATAAGTGGGGATTAAGGCTTTAAAGTAAAAATAACAGTGACTGTTGATCCAGTGAATATCCAATTGCCTCATGGAATCAGGAAGGAATTTTTTTCCCATTAAAGCATATTGTACCCACGTTTTTTTTTTTTTGCCTTCCTCTATGGGATATGTTTATTTACCTAGGGGTTTAACTTGATGTCTTTTTTCAATCTTACCTACTATCTAACTATGTATGCCTTCTCTCATTCCCGTCACATACTTGGTAAAATGTGAACTTTAGGGGCTCAGCAATATGAGCAGAAAAGGTGCTTAGTATTGGGGTCATGGTAGAGGGTTTGAGGATTGTGTGTATGGGTGCTTGGAGCTGATTTGGGGGTCAGATGAATGGTGCAGCTATAGTGCTGATTGGGGGAGATAGGTGAATGGTGGAGCTAGTTGCTGATGAGAGTCTATGGAGCAGGAGGATGCTGGCCAGGGGGTTGAGTAAATGGTGGATACTGTTAAGGAGAAGTGGATAAATGGAGGGCCAGAGTGCTAGCTCCAGGGAAAGGTTGAAGCAGGTTGCTGACTAGGAAGATGGCTGAAGGAACTCAGTTTTGGTAGAAGTGATGATGAATAGTGGGGCAGCATGCTAATAAGGCTAGGTGGATCAGTGAAAGTATGAAGGCGGTGAAAGGTGAATGAATGGTTTACTGGGTGCTCATCAGGTAAGATGAAGAAATGGGTCATGATGAGAATAGATTGGGGGGTGGCGGTGTAACAGGTGCTGATATGTGGAGCAGGCCGAGTGTGAAAATTGAGGAGGTGGCTAAATGAAGGTTCAAGGTGCTAGCTGGGTGAGGTCAGTCATTGAAGGTGCTGGTAGGAGGAGGTGGATAGTGAAAAGGGGTTCTTGTTGGAGCATTTGCAGTGATTCTGATCACCTCTTTTTATTTTATTTTTAAACCCAGAAAAACAAATGACTGCTTTTTATGATATTGTAATCTTTTTTTATTATATACATTTAAATAATTCAAACCACGACCTATGATATTGCAGGTACTTTACATGATGTGTCACTTATACTGACATTATACATTTAGAGATGATCAGATCATGTACTCTGTGATGGACAGTGTTGTTATGGTGGGTTTGCATTTTCTTGTGAGCATTGTTAGTTGTTTTTGGGTATGCCTAAATCTCTGTTGGGACAAGAATGGTATTGAAGAACCTTCCAGACTTCCAATGGCTGTTTGCAATTATAAGGGACATGATGATGTTAAACGTATCCAGTGCTGTTAACTCCAGCAGTTTCTGATCTCCACTGACTACGCAAGTGCAGTGTAACCCAGCAGTAATTATTATTGGTATAACAGGTATTTGTAGCAGATTCTTTCTCTGCTCTTCTCCAGCCTTTTAAATAAAGCAATACTAAACTGAAGTTGGGGCAACTTTCAAAGCATGTTCTCTTGGTCTTTGGGGGTAACATCAGGTTCTAAACTGGGTAGGCCAGCACTTGCCAGTGATCCGTTCTCCTCTGGTATATGGCCTTTATGTGATTTCTGGTGATGGACAAGAGAGTGTTTCCAAGAAAAGCTTTTCCCACAGTCCGGACAGGAAAAAATCTTCCTGCCCGCGTGAACTCTTTGATGCTTGGTCAAACCTGATTTCTGTGTGAAGTGTTTATTACATTCTGAACACGAGTAAGGTTTCTCCTTGATATGGGTCTTCTGGTGCTGCACCATGCTGGACTTGTAAAGAAAACCCTTCCCGCACTCAGGGCAAGAGAAGAGGTTATTGGTGTGGATCCTCTCATGGGTGGTGAGGGATGCCTTCTCTACAAAACTTTCACCACACTCAGAGCATGAAAATGGCTTTTCCCCAGTGTGCCTCCTATGATGTACAACCAGGCTGGCCTTCTTGGCAAACTGCTTCCCGCATTCGGAACAGGAGAAAGGCCTTAAACCCTTGTGGGTATTCTGATGAAGGGTAAGTCGGCATTTCTGGGCAAAACTCTTCCCACATTCCAAACATGAGAATGGCTTCTGTTCCATATGGGATCTCTGGTGGACAACCAATGAGGACTTGCGTGCAAAGCCTTTGCCACATTCGGAACAGAAGAAGAGGTTATTGGTGTGGATCCTCTGGTGGTCAACCAGGGAAGCCTTCTCCACGAAGCTTTTGCCACAATCTGAGCAAGAATATGGCCTTTCCCCAAAATGCCTCCTTTGATGTCCAATCAAACTTGTCTTGTGGGCAAATTGCCTCCCACATTCAGAACATAAATATGGCTTCTGACCAGTGTGGGTGGTCTGATGGACAATCAGGCTTGTCTTCAGCGAAAAACTCTTTTCGCACTCCGAGCATGAATACGGCTTCTGCTCCGTATGGAGCTTTCGATGAATGACAAGAGTCGACTTACGCACAAAACTCTTCCCACAGTCTGCACAGGGGAAAAGATTATTGGTGTGGATTCTCTGGTGGTCAACAAGGTATGACTTCTCAACAAAACGTTTTCCACATTCTGTACAGAAGTAAGGCTTTTCCCCGGTGTGCCGCCTCTGGTGCACAACCAGACGAGCCTTCTGTGCAAACCGTCTCCCACATTCAGAGCATGAGAAAGGCTTCACCCCTGTGTGGGTGGTCAAGTGGATGATCAGAGTGATCTTTTTGGCAAAACACTTCCCACACTCTGAGCAGGAGAATGGCTTCTGCCCTAGGTGTGCCTTCCTATGGTTAGTAAAAGTTGACCTTAGGGAAAATCTTTTCCCGCATTCAGGACATGAAAATGGCTTTTCACCTGTGTGGAGTCTCTGGTGCCCGAGAAGGTTTGATTTCTTTGCAAAGCATTTCCCACATTCGGAACAAGTGTACTGCTTTTCCTGCATGTTCATTCGTTGGTGTTTTATGAGTGACAGCTTTTCTCTGAAACTTTTCCCACAATCAGAAAATGAATACAGCTTCTCTCCTGAGTGCATGCTCTGATGGCGGACCAGAGAACCTTTCTTGGTAAAGCTCTTTCCACACTCAGTACAGAAATAAGATTTCTCCCCTGAGTGTGCACACTGATGGTGGATAAGAGAAGCTTTCTGCATAAAGCTCTTCCCACACTCTCTGCAGGAATATAACTTCTCCCCTGTGTGAAGTCTTTGGTGTATCAAAAGATGTCCCTTCTGAACCAAACATTTTCCACATTCAGAGCAGGAATATGGTCTCTCCTTCTTGTGCGATTGCAAATGCTTGAGCAGAGTAAACTTCCGAGAGAAGAATCTCCCACATATGGAGCATGAAAAAGGATTCCCACTTTTAAGAATTTCCTAAGAAGAGGGAAAGGAAGAAACAGATTTAGGGTGTACAAGTAGTGCCCGGGTTACATACAAGATAGGGACTGTAGGTTTGTTCTTAAAGTACCATATTTTTCGCCGTATAAGACGCACCCAATTTTAAAGGAAGAAAATCTAGAAAAAAAATATTCTGAAAGATTATTCCCCTTCTGATCACTCATGTGCCATTCAAATTCCCCTTCTGATCACTCTGTGCCATTCAAATTCCCCTTCTGATCACTCTGTGCCATTCAAATTCCCCTTCTGATCACTCTGTGGCGTTCTTACCTTTTATTCCACTGTACGACAGTTAGGGCAGGGATCAGCAGGGGGCGCTCTGCACTGCAGCCAGGAGGAGACACACGCTGCAGCCAGGAGGAGACACACGCTGCAGCCAGCGAGGAGAGGAGTCACGCGCAGAATCGGGTATCGGGCGAGTATCTTATTTTAATTATTTTATAACACATTTGTCGTATAAGACGCACCAACTCCCCCCCCCTCCCCCTGTTTTGGGGAAGAAAAAGTGCGTCTTATACGGCAAAAAATACGGTATATATGTAAGTCCGAACAGGTACATTATTTTAAATAAATATTTGTCTCAACATATTATTAGGTAGCATGGTGTCAATTACTGTTTAAAATTCTCACTGTGGGCCAATCACAAACAAAGCAAAAAAATTAAAAACATAAAAAGCCTAGACATTCATTAACAGAAAACAGTGCTTTGATATGGAAAAAGAAACAGCAGAGTTTGTCTTGGTCAATAAAAAGTTACAAGAGTTTTCAGAAGAGCTCAGTCTCGGCTGTGTTAAGCAAAAGATTTCTTTTGCAAGTCATGCAAACTGTCTCCTAACCCCCTCCACACTTCCGTTCTGCACACCAGGGAGCAGGGGAACCCGTTCGTATCTAGGAGTCTTCCGTATGTTGGATGTCCTTAACCCGGGGACGACCTGTATTGGTATCAGCTATAGACAATTCTCCTGCAAGAGGGCCTTCTATGGACCTTTCATTGAACAGGAAAGCCAAAGACCTATGTCAGGTGGGTTGTTTTTTTTTTACCCAAAAACATTGAAAGCGAGAGATTCTTCAATGTAATGTTCAAAGGAATAGAATTATGACCAAGGAAAAGACAAAAATACAATTTGGCCAACCGGCCTCACTGGAGATCGATGGCCCAGTGGTGTCTGCTGTAGACATAACGATCATAGTTGGGCCCTATGTACCCCAACACCGTGCACTGTATCTTACCGAATGGAGGTTTGTAGCCATGGGTGTTTCTGATGGGAGGCCATCAGCTGCAATGCTATCTGGACGGTTACCCTGATGTTCCTCCAGGTTGTTCCCATCTTGTTGTCCATTTGCAGCAAGCAGAAAAAAATAATTATTAGTAACATCTAAAGAAGCCAAAAAAATGATGTCTTCTTCCAAGTAATTGTGAAATTCATTTTTTTATATTAACACCAATCCTTGTCCCTGCGACTCTACAGGCTACAGAGGTGGAGGCTTTAACTCCCCCTCCTGATGCACAGAAAACTATTCTCGCCTTGCCGTTCCTTATTTATGTTTTTAGTGTTTGTGACCCACCTGTGCTGATCTCTCGAGGAATTTCCTCCTCCTTACAAGGATCCCTCAAATATGGTTCTTCTGCTTCCTCCTTTATTTCATTTTTAATACTGATTACATTTTCACCCTGAATGCCAAAAATCAGGAGAGAACATATCTGATCTATGAATACACAACAATGTCTGCTTAGATATAAAAAGCTACTAAAATTCAATTCAACAAGTTCAGTTAAGGAGTCTTGGTCCCATCTACCTGATTCTCCTGAGGGATCTCCTGATGTTCCTCCGCATGATACCCAAAATACGGAGGGTGGAGACATCTCTCTGGGGTAGTTTTGTTACTGGGTCCATCTGTAGGAAACAAATGAATGTGATCATTAAATGTCATCTGAATAATATAAAAAAATCAATATACACAGATATCAAATCCCATACTGGGACCAACAGATAATAGTAAATTGGACCAAACGGAACAGCCAATAAAAACTCTAAGCAAGTAGACCTGGGAGTCGGCTCAGGATCTACTACTCACCTGTGCTGATCACTGAAGGGACTTCCTCCTCCTTAATACTCTTCCTTAGTCCTTCTTCCACCTCCTCAGGTTTGATGTCCCACTGAATGTCTCTGGTGTCTGTGAATAAAGATTGGAGTGAAGCCCCCTGTATTGAGATGTATGAGAGACCCCAAAGAGTGTTTGTGGGGGGGAGGGGGTAGTGGTAACGTCTCTTGGCTGGTGACACACAATGACATGATGTGAGGAGGAAAGCCGGAGTCTAATAGATTCTGATAGCCCCTGATTCCCCGATGGGCAGATACTATCCCCACATTACTGGGGAGAAAAGTTTGTTGTAGTAACTGAACAAAGAGATTCTGGGACTCTTTTGTGTTTGTGACTCACCTGTGCTGATCTCCACAGGAAATTCCTCCTTCTTACACAGATCATCACCTTTTATACATGGATTTTCTTTCTCTTCAACTTTAACCTCAGTTAGGCTGTCTGCCTGGATAGAACAGATTCATGTATTTTATGATTGAAGGGGAAACAATATAAACTTTCATGCAAACAATCCGTTTCATCTACCTGAGGGATCTCCTCTGTGGAATCCCGGGAATACAGAGGACGGGGACAGAATACATCTGTAACAAGAGAAAGATTGCAGAGGAATCTCATCTCCCAGCTTAGAGTACCTACCTGATGATGGTGAGGGATCTCCTGATCTTCCTGTGTGGAATCCCGGGAATACAGGGGACGGGGACATCTCTCTGGTGGGTTTCCATTACTGGATCCATCTGTAGGAAACACACACACTGACTGAATACATTGTCTCTATGTGTTTATCAGATGATGGGGGATCTATCCTCCGTACTGCTCTCTCCTTTACAATAAAGTCTCCTCTTACCCGGTGATGTGAGGGGCGGCCGATTCTCCATCATGAATCTGAAATCTGAGAAGATGAAGAAAACAAAGGGCAATTAAAATTGAATTGTTGAACAATAAACAATTTATACTTCCTAAAGCTATGTACTTGGGTAACAATGGCTTTAATGATGATTTTTTTTTTTTTATCGAATCTCGCGATCCGTGCTAAAACACACCCCGTGTACGATAAAAAAGTGAAGGTGCAAAAACCCCACACAAAAAACGTGCACTGGGGTACTATTTGGTAAACTCTCCTCTAAAGTGGAAGAGTCACCCTTTTCTCCAGACCCTCCGAAGCCAAGCTCCAGACGAGGGCCGGATACTGAGCCCATCCAGCCGAAGCTGGAATGGACTTACATGCCCCCCTGACCCAAGTCAGAGAGGGGCCTTTTCTCTTTGGGACCGCATAAGCAGGTCCCACAAGATACTCAGCTGGGAGCGCCTGGTTTTTAGGCAGAGGGAGAGCGCCTGGTTTTTAGGCCGAGACACTCTCCAAGACAAAAGGGCTAGCTTGCTCAAGATAAAAGGAAAACAGACAACTGTACAGTTCGGCTTAGAAAATAAAAAAAAGTCATAGATTTGTAAATTTCAATAACATGGGGAGCGGCCAGAAAAACAGAAACACCCAGGATTCATTAGCAGACATTTCTGTCCTATGGAGGCCGTTTTTGGATCTTTCGCAAAGACAAGAGGTCAAGTACGCAAATAATATGAAGCATTGAGTTTATGGTGCGATGGCTGGAAAAGACAGACCAAAAAAAGCCTTGCGACCTCATACTCCTCCCACACTTCTCATATTATTGGATATGTTCCTATTAAAGCTACAAGGTAATATAATTGGTCACCAGGAAAGGAGAATCTGCATCAAATATAATGTCACGTGCAGCCTCTAATGTAGTAGATAAAACGCATTACCTCCAATATAGGCAGCAAACCCAACCAGAGGATCTTACAGACAGCCCTGAAGGATACTAAAACAAAAAGAAGCCTTATTTATTCCTATAGGCTACAGAAAAATGGCCGCCACTTTCAGGTTCCAAAGGTTGTTATTAAACCAGGAACATTGAAAAGGAAAAACTTTATTGAGCACAAGAGTTGGGTCCAATAAAATAGAAGTAAAGGCTCTTTTGGTATTGAGACACATACAGAAAAAAGCCAAAGGAAAAAAAAAAAACATAAATCTTGGCTACAAGAAAATTCCTGCCTGGCTCCTATTCGGAGGACAATTCCATCACACGAGCCTCCTAGTGTCTGCTCTTCATAGTGTACTAGTGGTAATGTACAAAATCCACATGGGGGGAGGACTTTGCTATGGCAACCTGGAAACAACCGAGGACCCGTGAAACAATCAGAAGGGCCCCAAGGCGGAAGAGAGAGAAGTATTTCTGGTACGGGGCCATGTAAATAAAAAAATAACAAAAAGTTGTTTGTTTTTATTATTGATAATTTAGATCTGAACTCTTAAAAGTTGCAGGTCAGCCAGTAGGAAACATTTTTTAGAGGTCACTGGTGACATCCAATATGTCCTCCTATTGCCACTGCCCACCCTATATATATTATAGGCTGGTGTGGGGACATTGTTATAGAATATGCGTTACTAGAGGAACCATGAGGAGTCAGGAACCAAAGCAGGAGGATCTGTCTGCTGTATCTTTGCATCTACCATTGAGTCCACCATTTTTTTTTCAGGTGTGTCCATCACGCTCAACCTTCCATACCCCGTCAGAACCCAAATTGGTATCTGTAAAAGGTGCTCTACTCCAGGCGGGTGGGGGTTCCCTCACTTTGTCTGGTACAATGACTCCCTAAAATATATCCCCAAAGGGGCAGGAAGCTTTTTTTATCCTGTTCTATCCTAAACTCGAAAGAACCGTTGTAGGTATATGTATACATCACAAGGCCATATTTTTTTTTACTGCTGTCTAATAAACTCTACATAAACCCTATGAAATTTTTTCAGTAGCCAGATGAATGAGGAAGGCCGAGCAAGTGATATCTCAAAAAGACATTTTATTTCACCATAACTATAAAAAGGGAGTAAACAATCCTGAACATGGTTTCTGGAAGACTATCTATAATGGTGGACATTTCAAAAAGTCCCAATTTCGAGGGGTTCCTTGGCTATGGGACCAAAGAACGTACAAGACCTAGAAAGCGTCTGATGGTGACTGGTCCTCTTTGTCCATAACAACCCTTTAGGTCTTTTCGGATGTTTTCAAGACCTTTGCGCTGGAAAAGCACCATTTTCTTGAACTTTCAAAACTTTTGATCAACTTGATCAGATTATTTAAACCATCAGGAAGATAAAATCTGCATGGAATCCAGCTGTTGTGATTTTTTTCTTCGATGTACAGCGAGATGACGATGTAGGGTGGAATTCTGGGCAAAGCTGCGGCCACATTCGGGACACTGATAGGGTTTTTCTCCGGTGTGAACCCTTTGGTGTTTGGTGAGGAGTCCATTGCTGGAAAAGCTCTTTTCGCACTCAGGGCATCCAAAGGGTTTCTCCCCCGTGTGGACTCGCTCATGGACAATCAAGGTCTCTTTATCCCGACAGGCCTTACCACAGTAGGAACACCTCAGCGCCTCATTGGTGTGTGAACGCAGATGGACATCCAGTTTGTACTTGGCGGCAAATCGCTTTCCGCACTCCGGGCATTCATAAGGCCTGTCCCCTGTGTGACTCCTGTGATGAAGGTCCAGCTGCCCTTTCCACAGAAAACCTTTTCCGCATTCAGAGCACTTAAAGGGTTTATCTCCAGCATGGATCCTCCGGTGTTGGCTGAGATGACCGTTGGTTCGGAAAGACACGCCGCACTCCAGGCACCTGAATGGCTTCTCGCCCGTGTGGGTGCGCGAATGTGTGACAAGGTGAGAATTGGTGGCAAAGCACTTTCCGCACTCAGGGCATGGAAATGGCCTCTCTCCCCGATGCCTCCGCAAATGAGCAGAGAGTTCAGAGTTCTGGATAAATTGCTGGCCACACTCAGGGCACTGGAAAGGTTTTTCCCCAGAATGGTTCTTAAAGTGCATCTGAAGATGGCTCCTCCTGACAAAACCTTTCCCACACTCAGTGCACTGGTACGGTCGCTCCCCCGAGTGCCGCCTCTGGTGCTCCACTAGTTGGTAATTCCGCTGAAAAAGCTTCCCACACTCCAGACACTCTAAATGCTTCTTCTTAGTTGTATGACCGTTCTGCCGTTCAGTGAGGCTGGAAGATTGTCCACCACCAACAGGCAAACGTGGCTCCCCAGCAGATCCTTCTGCTATATTTGTAGATGGCAGCTGGCGGGGAAGTCCAGGCGGTGCAACATTTAATGTCTGTCTAGCATTGAGATCAGGATGTGACAGGTGTTCTTCACATGAGAGGGGTTCCTCCTTAAAGGGCATGGTTATAGATTGTGTAATGGATGGATAGTCTGGTTCACGTTGCTCTTCTTCATAAGACTCTTCCTTAATACAAACAGTTACATATTGCAGGCTGTCAGCTCCTGGGGAGGCGTCAGCATGTGGAAACGATTGCTCTTCTTCGTTTAAGAGAGGTTCCTCTTTAACATGAGCAGATGGAAGCTGAGTGGAGAGGTCTGGATGGAGAACATGGTCTTCAAATGAGAGGCCTTCCTCCTTGATATAAGTGGATGGATGCTGTGTATGATGAGTAGGGAGGTCAGTATGGGGGAGATGGTCTTCAAGTGAGAGGGGTTCCTGGAGTTCCTCCTCATCTGATTCTTCCTTAACACAAACAGTTACATATGGCAAATTGTCTGCACTAGGGCAAGTGTCAGCATTGGGGAGAGATAATTCTTCATATGTGAGGGGTTCCTCCTTAATAAACATAGGTGGAGGCTGTGTATGATTGGTGGGAATAGGGATGTCAAGTTGGGGGTGATGTTCCTCACCTGAGTTGGGTTCCTGCTTAATATGCATTGATGGAGACTCTATACGATTAGTTAATGTGGCAAGGTCAGGATGGGGAAAATGTCCTCCAGGTGAGCTTGGCTCTTCCTTAATGTCAGATGCCCCCTGTATACGGAGTGTCTCCTGGGGTGTTGGACATCTGTCTTTCTGCTCCAAAGGGTCTCCAATTGGAATTCCCTCTCCGGTCCTCCACATTTCTCTGTTTTCTGGCCAGAGCTCCAACTAAGAAGATGGTGAGCAGAGTCCACAGATGTTCTGTAAGTTTCAACACCTGAAGACAAAACAGAAATCCAATGTCTTTAAAGTGGACCTGTCACCATAAACAACCAACTGCACCGACCCCTGCACCCTATCATTCCTGAATGTCATAAACAGTCCACCATAAATCCCTATTTAATGTACAGCGCTGCGTAATATGTTGGCGCTATATAAATCCGGTTTATTATTATTATTATTATTATTAATAATAAAAAATTGCAGGAACTGCAGTACCGACACTCTGTTCACAAAAATCCAGGAAGACTGGGGGCAACCATCGAAAAAGTGGAATACACCACCCTCCGAAAAATGGTACCTGATAATATACTCATATCTTGTACCTCTCTGACGACCTGTGTCTCCTTCCCATTTGTCAGTGCTGAAGGTTTGTGTCCCCCGCTTTCAAGCTGTGCTTTAATTACCCGACCATGGGGTCAGAGGACTAAACCACCGCATGTGAAGGGGGGGAAATGAGAGGATCACCTTAAAAAATACCTGTCCATACTTAAAAAAAAAAAAAAAAAGGGAAGCTGCCGGTGTTACTGTTTTTGCTGCGGTGAAAGCACTTTTCGTCTACTAATAGCACATGCAAGCTAGCGCCACTTCTCTCTGCAGTCACTGAAAGCTGCCCACCCTTTACTACCCCAACAATCCTAATCCTGGAGCCTCCTTTCTGTGACAGTAACCTCTGCTGCAGTGTTATTGCCCCCTAGACAAGCAGGTGACCTAATTATTATTAAATTCACCTTTAGTTAATGCTTTATCATCCTTACCCTCTCCTCACTACACCTTCACACTCTCCAGTTGCACTCCAGCACTCCCTGCAGCTCTTTCATCTCTGAGCTACAACAAAATGGCGGCTAAGATTCCCTACATGAAAAACACTTCCTGAACTCGGAGTCCATTTTCTAGTAGACCAGAAGTTTTACTTTTCCTCTGCTCAGTATTTTGTTATATCAGAGCAAAAACAGCTGAATATTACGGATAACAAAGAGATTGTGACTCTGATTAGCAATAAAATTTATTATAATTGAAGGGAGGGAAGTTATCCTCTTGAAATAGTCAGTGTCTTCGGTTTAGGCGGCGGCCATATTGTTGTAGCCCAATCTGAGTGCCACAAAGCTTTGTGAATCCCAGAATCCTCCTGGTGGGGAAGTCAGGCTATGTGTACAAAATAACAGGAGGTAATAATATTTTCTATGGTGATATTTGTGGTGTTTGGTCTTTGGCTTTGTATTCCTTATCAGCATTTATTTTACCATTCTCATTTGTACTCCAAGGAGAGCATTCCGGTTGTCAGATGTACGGTTTTAATCACCTTGCTTAAATTACGCGTCAAGCCATATCGGTACATGTGGCCATATTAAGGGGTGTCTGTGGGAGGCGCTAAAGCGATCATAGGGAAAGCAACAGGGAGAGACCATCATTGCCATAAGTCTGGTCCCACAAATGACTGGCAGAGGAATGTCCTATGTGAATTGTGGTGGCAAGGTTGAGGCGTGTTTGCCAATCCCCCACCTAAATTGTAGCTAGACCTGAGCACCGCAGAAGAATAGCACCACATTTTTATTGGAGGAGAACAAGCTGATATATTTTAGTGTAAAACCTAAGTTATCTTGGCCTGTTCCCTGCCAACATACTTCGGAGTAATGCATCTGTCCTAATAACAGGGCATGTAGGACCTCCTTAGAGAGACCACAGCTGAAAGCTCAGTTGGACTTTAAATCCTAACTTAAGTTGACTAAGAAAGAGCTAAGAAACTCATATAAATTGACCTTTATTTATTAAATATATTTCCAACTACGATTTGATTTTCAATGATGACTGAAAGCAGAAGACCACAAATGTAAACTACTAAAATGAGCTTCTTCTGTAAGATGGTTCAGATGAGCCATCAGGTGGAGTTGATGGACTTTGAACGTTCCAGTTGAGGTGGCTCAGGAGTTGTTCCAAGCACATCAAGCTAGGAGAAGTCTCAGGGGCAAACCAGGACTTTCTGGAGGGGCTGTGGCTTCTCCTTGGATTGTCTTGGCATCCATTAGGAAGAGCTGAAGTCCCTCTTGCCTCGTGCTTGAAGAAGTCTACGTTGGTCTACTGAAGAGGAAGGCTGATAACATTATTATGGTTCAAAAAGATAATCTTTCTAGGCCCTGTTCTTTAGGAGAGCACAGCACGTGGTATGTTTACTGTAATTACATTTTTATATCTTTTTTTAGAGCCCAATGGTTTTCTAAGCCTGAACTTACCAATGGAGAACCGGCCAAGCCTCGCGTCATCAGGTAAGAGGAGACCTTCATCAGGATATTGAGGATTCACCTAGATACACACATCCTCTGATAAAAAAAAACTGGATACAATGGGCCTAATTTATTAAAGCTCTCCAAGACTGGAGAAGATAGAATATCACGGAAGAACCTTGGTGATCCAACAAATCTCCCATGATAGTCTATTTTCTCCAGTCTTGGAGAACTTTATTAAATCAGGTCCAATCTATTCTGCTAGTGTGTGTATTTCCTACAGATGGATCCAGTAACGGGAACCCAGCAGAGAGATTTCCCCCTCTTCCAAGGTGTTCCCGGGATTCCATGCAGGAACATCAGAAGATTACAGGAAGCTATCAGGTAAAAAGCACTGAAATTTGTAAAACATCAACTGATTATTTCGATCTTAACTCGCCGTTGTAGGGGTTTATGTGACCTGCTTTGTGTCTTCTCCAGTGTGATGGCCTTATAGTAGTTAAAGTTGAAGTGAAAGAAGAAGACGAGGTGATGAGTACGAGGAGCGATGGCCAAGGTATGGAGGAGAAAGTTCCTCTGGAGGTCATCACAGGTGAGTAATAAACATTAATTGTGACCAACCACTTTTGTTTTATATTTTTCATAACATGAATGTTTCATCTCAGAATGCAGACATCCTGGAGGTTAAATGATCATACTTTTGTGACTCCTGGTTTTGTGACAGATGGATCCTGTACCAGAAACACACCAGAGAGATGTCCAAGTCCCGATTCTTCTCGAGACTCCACACAGGAAGATCACACCTCAGATGAGTATCAGGTAGATGGATCTGAGGAGACCACAATACGTGACCTCGATGTTGGTCTGTTGATGTACTAAGAAATATATATTGGGTAATTTAGTAATTTAATTTGACACAATGGTATTTTTTTTATTATTTATATTTCCTGTATGGTTTTATTTGTCCAGGATGAAAACCTGGTTACTTTCAAAGTAGAAATCAAAGGTGAAGAAGGTGAAGAGACCACAAGAGATGACAAGCTTAGTAAAGAGGAGGCAAGCTCTCCAGAGATCAACAAAGGTAAGTAATGAAACTCCTTGAGGCACCAGATGAAGGAAAGTCTAATTAGGGTAGGGTGATCTGTAGGGTGCATCACTAAATAAATTTCCAACAGGATGAAGTATGTCCTGATTCCCATATATTGATATAAATGTGGGGTCACCATCACTAGAGGGATCACCAGCAGGAGGAAGGAGATTCTGATTGCCATATATATATATATATATATATATATAATTGTGGGGTCACTATCACTAGAGGGGTTACCATCATTGGTACAGAGATCCTGATTCCTCTACTCTACTAGAGGGGTCACCAGCAGGAAGAAGGAGGTCCTGATTCTCCTATATAGATAGAATTGTGGGGTCACCATCACTAGAGGGATAACCGGCAGGAGGAAATGGGTTCTGATTGCCCTATATATATAGAATTGTCAGGTCACTATCACTAGAGGGGTCACCAGCAGGAGGAAGGAGGTCCTAATTCCCTTCAAAGATAAAAATTTGGGGATCACCATCACTAGAGGGGTCACCATCAGGGGTACAGAGATTCTGATTCCTCTGTATGGATAGAATTGTTTGGTCACCATCACTAGTGGGGCCACCAGCAGGAGGAAGGAGGTCCTGATTCCCCTATATAGATAGAATTGTGGG
>NC_092867.1:56572403-56577316 GCF_032062135.1 Pyxicephalus adspersus
GGGGCCACCAGCAGGAGGAAGGAGGTCTTGATTCCCCTATATAGATAGAATTGTGGGATCACCATCACTAGAGGGGTCACCAGCATTAGGAAAGAGGTCCTGATTCCCCTATATGGATAGAATTGTGGGGTCACCATCACTAGAGGGGCCACCAGCAGGAGGTCTTGATTCCCCTATATAGATAGAATTGTGGGGTCACCATTACTAAGGGGTATTCCCCTATAGAGATTATATGTATTTCACACTTTTCTATGCACACCTGCCTTCCACCTTCATTCTCATTTTTGATTTCTTCCACTAGGCCGATGCACCAGAAGTAACCTGGCAGAATGTTCCATTGGGGCTCCCGATTGTGATATAGAAGATGATGACATCACAGCCATTACTCTGGGAGAAATTACCACCAATGTGCAGCCGGTACGTAATACAGGTGAAGAATTATATCCATAATGGTCGAGAAATTCAAACTCTGATCTGGGCAAAAAAAAAGTGACCGAATAGACAGGAGAGAAAGTTTTCCATGTAGTAAATTATTTATGTGTCGGCTCTGAAATGAATCCTTTCTCATGTAGAGTTTCCTAGATAGAACACTAGGTACACTTGACACCCCTTTCCTCCCCACAATGCACAGGGAAAATCCTGAGCCAATGGTTACTTATACCTCTAGGAGGTGCCATCTTTCTTAAAGAGACCATATCATAAGGAAGTAATGGAAGATGCTGCATTGCTGAATTCCCCATGTCACTTCAGTATGCTAGATCTATGGCTTTTTTTATGCTAGGGTCCCAAAACAAGTATAGATAAGAAATGCTGATACTTTTATGGCACTCGCTGTTTAAATTTCTATATATTCACCGGGCCATTTGGGTCTCTACACATATTTTACATCTTTTCACACTCATCCCAATGTATGAGACAACACTGACCTTTTAGCTGACTCCTTTAATGGAAGATTCACTTGAAGGGGCTGTAGCTTTAAAACTGCCCCACCTCACCTTATCTGTCTTGCAGAAAAACTTAAGATATAAAAGTCACTTCCGTTCATAAACTACTGGTCTGTGAGAGCGTACGGACCAAAAACCTTAAGGCTGACGTCAGTATTGGTATCTGTCCCTTAAGATTCTGCTTTTGGTCCAGGTCAACACAACTTGAACCACGTTTAAGGCTCTACACTAAAACCCATTTTGCTTGTTTTTTAGGGGAATCACAAAGCTGTAAAGTCCCTTTCATGTACTGTATGTGGAAAACTCTTCGTCCGAAGAGTTCCTCTGCTTAGGCACATGCGAACGCACAAGCTAGAGAGGCCATATTCGTGTTCTGTGTGCGGTAAATGCTTTGTACAGAAGGTCCACCTTGTTGTTCACCAAAGAATTCACACGGGGTTAAAGCCATACTCATGTGCAGAGTGCGGAAAATGCTTTACCCAGAAAGCTTCCCTGGTCCACCATCAGAGCTCCCATCGTGGCGTGAAGGCATTCTCATGCTCTGACTGTGGAAAGTCTTTCCGGCAGAAGTTTTCTCTCATCAAACACCAGCGAATGTACATGCAGGAGAAACCATATTCCTGGTCCGACTGTGGGAAATGCTTTGCTTCCAAGTCAACTCTACTCGGCCACCAGAAGACTCACACAGGTGAAAAACCATTTGCCTGCCCACAGTGTGGGAAATGCTTTGCTACAAAGTCTACCCTGGTCATCCATCAGAAGACTCACATGGAGCAAAAGCCGTACAAGTGTTCCGAGTGTGGAAAGTGCTTTGCCCAGAAGACCAACCTGCATATCCATGAGACCATCCACACGGGAGAGAAGCCTTTTTCCTGTACAGAATGCGGCAGACGGTTTGCCCAGAAGTCACGTCTGATTAGCCATCAGAGGAGGCACACCGGAGAAAAGCCATATTCATGTTCCGAGTGTGAGGAGAAATTTGCCACAAAGTCTTCCCTCAGTGCCCATCAGAGGATCCACACCAACAACCTCTTCTCCTGCCCGGACTGTGGGAAGGGCTTCATATACAAGTCAAATATGGTCAAACACCGGAAGACACATGCCCAGGAGAAGCCTCACGCGTGCTCAGAATGCAGCAAATCTTTCACGCAGAAGTCTGGCCTTGTTCGGCATCAGAGAGTTCATGCAGAAAAAAAGGGTTTTTCATGTGCAGACTGTGGCAAGAGCTTTAACTGGAAGTCATCCCTTGTCTGCCATCAGAAAAATCACCAGAGTGACACGTCTTAGCGTGAGAAGGCAACTCAGTGAACAAAAGAGCAATGGAGAACTGTCCATGGCCAGCTTTGTTAAAGGCACAGCTTGACCTAGAACCAAGGTGCCATCTTTATGTAGAGCATCTCCATCAGTCACAGTAGGACGAGGTCTTGACTGACCTAGGACGAGGTCTTGACTGGTTAAATTCCAGAGTAGGTGACTAGATCACGCTTCCAAGTATGGTGACATCATCAATCAAGTATTTAACTTTATTCATTTAGCTAATCTTCAGGGTGAAGAAGCAGAGGTCATCTGAAGCTCCCCTTACCTGTGAATAAGCTGCCAAGGATTCATCTGTAGACTCCTTCAACTGAAGGCTGGCATATAGCATCCAAGGATTTATCCTCAACTTTCTTGTGTGGAGGATTGGTGCACAGAGTCAAAGGGTTCCCTACCTAGTGGAGAGGTATGTTTCCAGTTTTGCATATAAAACTGCCTGAAACGGGAACTGTCTGCATTGTGTATACCAACCAATCAGCTTTTCCCTTTCATTTTCTACCCCGCACTGAAAAAAAGACTGTAAAGTCAACCACTTCCCTGTCATCATTAAAGGTTTTAATCTCCCCTTGTGTTCATCCACTGGTCTGTACTGTTCAAAATTCATATATTATCCAGGGCAAATATGAGCCATTTCCTTCAGATAGCTTGGGCGCCTACTCATGACCCTAGAATAAAAGAAAAAAAAAACAATGCTACCTTTAAAGCAGATTTTGTACTGTATGCATTACACAACCAAAATCTATTATAGTTAATGCAAGCACTAACAATGACTACTAACAAGCTCTGCACAACAAGTTATATTTGGGGTAGGTGAGGGGTCGTGAGAATACCTGCATGCCAGTGAACTCAAAATGTTCTGTTGTGTTGTCTTTGTGATTTGTTTCCCGCTCCACAAATGAATAGGAATGATCAGGAACTAATCATTGGTGAGATCCCTTGGCTTCACCTCTGTGCTGTGGAGTCTGGAACCTTCTATACATTAATATACAGCTCCGTCCCCTCATTTAGATCAGGTGGGCAGAGCTAGTAACTCAATTGCAAAGGTTTCATCTCTACAATTCACACTTTATGGCAAAAGGTTCGTGGACACCTGAACTCCATATGAGCTTGGTGGACATCCCATTCCAAAACCACACGTTTCAATATGGAGTTGGATCATCTTCACTTTGGCCACTTATATTGAGTTGACCCTACTTTAAAACGGCTTCTGTTATTCTGAGGAGGGTTTCCATGATGTTTTGCAGGCTGTCTGTGGGAGTTTGTGCCCATTTTGAAGGTCAGGAGATAGATGTTGGGGGAGAAGGCCTGCACCTGGGTCACCATTCCGGTCCAACCTAAAGGTGTTCAGTAGGGTAACATAAGGCTCCGGAGCATAGGTGTCAAACACAAGGCGGAATTAGGCTCGTTTGGCCATTTATTGTGGCCCCCGTTAGCCTCCCTGTGACTGTTGTTGTTGCAGGAGCGGAGGACAGAAAGCAGAGCCTGTTGCAGGTAGGAGGACCCGGCCAGCTGTCCTGGAGCCTGCGTTGAGAGAGCACTGCATAGGGGAGGGGGATGCTGGTGGGAGTCCAGGAGCAGAGGAGGGCTACTATGTACTGTTGTTTAATGATTAGCATCATGATACATACATAATACTTGCATACATACAACATAATTTTGTATGGGGCGGAGTTTGGGACATCAAGTAATAAGTCATGTGTCAAGGCTGAGCAAGTATTTCAGTGGTGTCTGGTATTGTAGATGTAAGAAGAGAGCAAGAAGATTTGAGTGCTTCTTGTTATTTACAGTGGGGATGATGAGAGTGTATGTACATCCCGCAATTTAATATTCATTCTCTGATAGAAACTGATACACTTGCTAGGTGTTATCCTTCTATTTTATCATTAGTTGGGTGTTCAAGCCCGGAGGAGTGGCCATTTTATGCTCAGGTTCCTCCTAGTGGTGTAGCAAAGAACTCACACAGGCTTATGCAAATCCATGTTCTAGGGCAGTGGTGGCGAACCTATGGCACATGTGCCAGAGGGGCGGTCAGAGGCCTGTTTGTGGGCACAGGCTCTAAAACTCACTGGCCCCCCCATTGGCTGTGCTATTGTCTCTCTGTTAGCCATGTTGGCTGCAGAATTTCCTTTCTCTAGAGTCATCAGGTAACCCTCAGACTAGCAGGCTGTGAGGACGAGAGGCAGCTGATGTGTATTGAAGCTGATTGAAGCAGTATTGAAAGGGTGAAGGTATAGAGGGACATAGGAGAGTTAAGGAGGGTGTAGGGGGATACACAAAATTAAAGTTGAAGATACTGAACAGAGCTACACAGCCCAGAGACAGGAGTACCGGTCCGCTATACCCAGCCAGGCTTGTGCTTGAAGGTAAGTGCCTGTTGAATGTACTGAGAACCCTGTAACTGTGTGTTGCTGTCCACGGTGCTTTAAACAAAGTTAAGTGCAATGTGCTGTATTGCTATACAATTGTCATGTGTTTAGTAAAGCTCCCTGTATTCCTGTAATGTGAAATAAAATATTATTTATTATTATTGTTATAATTTTTGCTGTCTGCACCCTACTAGGAAGATGTTGATCATTTTCGGTCTTAGTGACAATGCCTTAGTTACTGAAATAAATGAAGGTGGTAATTCTGCACTGTGGTGATGGCATCTAGCCT
>NC_092867.1:56577811-56618400 GCF_032062135.1 Pyxicephalus adspersus
GAGAATCACTGCCGTAGATTCACGGAATATCCATTTCTTTAGTGTTAACTAATAGTGTTGTTTTTGGTATAGGGATAGATTTGTATTGGGTGCTTCATTTTCTTTTCATTTTGTGTTATTATAGACTCCAAGTCTTGAACACCCAAAAATGAGTACAGCATACAAAGAAAAAACAGATAGAGGGAGATCATTCCAAGAGGCATGGACAGAGTCACATTGAATGCAATGGGAAAGCGTTATGTATTCTGTGTTATGAAAGTATTATGTGTCACACATCAAGTGTCAGATGGCACTTTGACACCAACCACACAAGTGTTGTCAAACTTTGTGAAACTGAAAGAAAATATTTTCTTGAAGGGAAATATTATTCCCAGTATCTTAGTTGTTGCAACTATCTTTCTAGAACAAATCATCTGACAGTTTTCAAATTTCACTGTGCATAGGAAAACATGGTAAACCCTTCTCTGATGGGGCTATTATAAAAACGGCCATGTTGTCTGGGAGTAATTCCCTTTTTCATGATTTCCCAAACAAGAATAAAATTAATCAATGCATCTGTCACATAAATACTGTTATAGATGGAGTCCAGCGCATGGCAAGTGATGTTGGCAGCTCACCATTGACTTACAGAAGGCAGCCTGTTACTCCATGTGCTTGGTTGAAAGCACGGATATAATAATCAGGCAAGGCTAGCAGTCATTTTGTGTTATGGTGTTGGTGACATCATGAGAGAAGAGCTGGGGAAACTGGTGTCTTTGCCTAAAAGAACGCAAGGAATAGATATCTACAATGCTGTGATGGAGGCTTTTTTGTCACAAGACATCAGACCAGAAAAAGTGGTTTCAATTACTAGTAATGGGGCACATTCTATGGTGGGGCAACATCTTCATACAGTTCTTTGCTAAAGAAACAAAACATCAAGTCATTCATTTCCATTGTATTATACACCAACAAGCCCTTTGTGTCAGGGAAAGCAGCAAAACAAATTGACAATGTCCACTTCTAGCGGAGGTTCAGCCTCAGTACAATTGTTTACTTATGTACAATAATGTCCGGTGTCTGAGCACAGGACGAGTCCTCGAGAGATTTGTAGCCTGCTTGGAAATTTTGCTGTTTTTGAATAAAAAAGGGACAGAATATCCACAGCTCACTGATATGGCCTGGCTTACCAACCTCATGTTTTTTACAACTTTTACACTATTATTATTATTATTATTATTATTAATAAACAGGATTTATATAGCGCCAACATATTACGCAGCGCTGTACATTAAATAGGGATTGCAAATGCCAGACTAATACAGACAGTGATATACAGGAGGAGAGGACCCTGCCCCGAAGAGCTTACAATGCACTACACTTCAATGTACTGAACAAACAACTACAAGGTGTAGCAAAAACAGCAGAGAGGATGTTTTGTGATATTAAAACATTTGAGAGAAAACTGCAGGTTTTTAAAAGAGACCTTAAAAATGGGCTGCTGAAATATTTTCCAAATCTAAAATGTATTTAGAAAATTCTACATTTGCAGAAAATCCTACAAGCCATCGGGGAGTCTACAAGGAATTTTCTAGTATTGTAGCAGCTGCAAAGGTGAATTTTAGTACAATCGAAACTCCAGCCATCGATTATCCCGTTATTTCAGTTTTCCGGCATGAATTTCGGAGTGCATTTTCAATACAGGTACTGCAGTACACTGTTTGGCCACTTATAGTTTGATGGCGTTGTTCTCCAGAAACAGCTGTTGGGTCTTGCTTGCTACACTAAATACACGTTGAGAGGTCCCTCCTGCCTGCTCCCTGGTACTGTGCCAGATGTCCGCGGGTGCTACGAGAGGAAGGTTGGCCTGTGTGTGGAGTTAAGTATAACCTTCAAAAATTCGTAATTTTCGAAAATCCGGCACTCTCCAGGTCTGGAGGTTGACGGATTTTTGAATGTCAACCTGTAACAAATTTTTACAGTTCCGCAAGATGGAGACAACCCTGTGTGAAACATTAGAGAAGAAAGAATGGATGACAAATAGCAGCACAGTTATTTCTGAAAATGAAATCCTTAAAGTGTGGAATTCTCTGCTAAATAATTTTAGGTCAATGAAGGCATTTGGGTCTGCTTTCCTTACTATGCTTGTGAGCAGCTGTTTTCAGCTTTGAAATATATCAGTATGAGCCAAGGTTAGACAAATTATCAGCATGCATACAAAAGTCAAAAATCACATTAATTGTTCAAAAGCACGCCAAATGCAAATTATTACCTTTCAATACATTTTTTTGTATCATTGAAAGCTCTGTTATTGTGTTTCTTCTTTAAGACAAAAGATGTTGACTTCTGGCAGATGTAGGAGGTGGTGTGCGAGTGGCGGCTCCGGCTCCCGAGTATTCCAGTGCCCAGTAAATTTTACCCCGCTATCTCCCAGCAGACTGCTTTTGTTCTGCAGACTGCGGAGATCGGATGGAGCGTTTCATCGCCTCGTCCCAGGCTTCCAAACGGCAACAGCCTCGACAGACAGGAGGCAAGACAGCAGGTTCAGCCACAATGGCCTACGGCGCCACAGACCGCGTGGAGCCTTCTTCAAGCCCAGGTAGGGAATGAATTCCCCATGGAGCTCAGTAGCCATAGATTACAAATTGCTCGCCCAGGAAGTCTCATACAGCCGGAAACTTAGCCCAGCTTATAACAGAAGCTATATCTCAGCAGATGCAACCTTTCACAGATACTATTACCAAACATGGAGAAAATATTCAGGAGCTAAAACAGAGATTCAGTGATTTACAAGATGAAAAAAACAGCTAGGAGAACATTGCACAACGTTACAGTAGAAATGAACAGATCTAGGCAGATAATTGGAGTACCGGAAACATATAATGCAGCTGATATACAAAAACTCTGCACCTATACTATTCCTAAATTGCTGGGACTTTCTACTCCCGTGCCAGTGGAAAGCGCTCACAGGCTGGGACTATTGCAACGTAAAAAGCCCTTTCCAAGACCCATTATTGTAAACTATCTTCACTTTCCTGACAAAGTCCAGTTGTTGAGAGCTTATCGGTCACATGAACACATCGCTATTGATGATGCTTTTCTCGGATTATACGGCCGAAACGACAAAGCAAAGACGAGCTTTTTCACAAGTCTGCAAACTGCTGATATCTAAGGGGTTAAGATTTGCCCTCATGTACCCAGCAGTACTTAAAATATTCACCGCTGATAAAGAAAACTCATACTTTTAAAGATCTACAACAGGCCATGAATTTTGTAGTTTCGCTGGAAGACGTCGACCATCCACCATTAGACAGGGAACGTAGGTCACGTTCCACTCACTCCTCTCCTGCTGCCTCCTCATAAGGTTCACCTTCCGCCATAAATGTTAAGGGAATGAGATTTTTTCTTAAAGTACCTTTGCACAAACCACAATGTTAAAGCATGCATTCTTTTTTGCCATTAGTTCTACAGGTCAGGCAACAAGTTTTTTCTCAGCAGTGTAACCTGCTCAGGGTTGTTTTTTTTGAGTTTCCGTATTTCCTTACTGGGAAAAAAGGGAGTCAAGCGCAGGTGAGTTTTGCTATGACCTTTCTGTTATTACTGTTTTTAATTTGTTCTAGGTTTTGTGCTATTACATTATTGGAAAGACTGTCCACTCCTCCCCCAATGCAGTTGTCCCCATGTGGTGGCAAATATATTTTTTGGGGCCGCTCGGCTTGGATGGCCTCAGGCAACAAGCTAAATTGATTTACCTGTGGTTCTCTACTCTTCGTACATTTATGCCTTCTTTTAATGAAAATTGTTACTTGGAATATTAAAAGATTACGCTCCCCTCATAAACGCACTATGGTTCTCAGGTACTTAAAAAAATTATAGGCTGATATTGTGATCCTCCAAGAGACCCATCTACAGTCATCCTCATTTAATTTGCTGAGAAAAAGTTGGGTCGGTGAGGTCTGGGGTGCTTCTGCTCATGGCAGACGTGCTGGTGTATTGATATTGCTACATAAAAGACTTCAATATACCATATCTAAGTCTTGTGACCCTTCGGATGGCAGATGGGCCTCGTTAACTTTGCAATCTCTGGCTAGTGCCTTTACGTTGTTGGCGGTATATGGTCCTAATCAAGATAATGGACTATTTTATAACAACCTTCTTACAGTTGTTCAGAATTTTCCCTCAGGTCCCTCCCATGTTGGTGGCGGGTGATTTTAATGCTACTGTCAGCACAATGGAAGATACATGTCCACCTCCGCCAAGGCAGGGGTCTACTGTGTTAAATTATTCTTTTTTCCAATTGTTCCTTTCAGCAACGGGTCTGATTGACTCTTGGAGGCATCTGCACCCTCTGGACTATACCCATGTTTCTGTAGTACACTCCACTATGTCTCGTTTCGATACCATCTTGGTCTCAGCTGACCGACTACTCAATTTGGAGATGGCTACTATTCATCCTATCATTATTTCAGATCACGCACCAGTCCTTTTGTCTCTAACGGAGAATTATTTCCATCAGTCGGATTTCACCTGGCGCTTCCAGGCTTTTCTAGCCAAAGATGAGCAATTTCAACAACACCTGAAGCGCTGGTGGCAAGATTTTGTTCATAATGCCGCCCACCAAAATACACCTCCGTTAAACTGGGATAAAGCCAAGGCAGTTCTAAGGGCCAGAATTTTGACCCACGTGTCCTCGCAAAAAAAGAAAACATTAGCTGAATATATGGAAACCAGTACTCAGGCCCGTCAGGCATATTTGAAGTTTAAAGGGTCTCTATCCGCAAAGGACAGGGAAGAGTGGCTCCAAAGTAAGCGTGCTTTCGATTTTTGGCTGCATCAGTATGATGCTACCATCCGTGCTTATAAATCAGGAGAATTTGGCAACAAGTCAGGCCGACTACTTGCCAATCTAGCCAAAGGTTTTCGAACACCTCCAAGAGTTACAAGTGTTCTTGATGCTACAGGCTCTGTCCAACACTTTCCTCGTGATATCGTTGCTGTGTTTTCTTCCTACTACCAGAATCTTTATACATTGCAAGTAAGTGATATCGCACTGGGTCAGGCATTTTTGAATCGGTTGAATTTGCCACATCTGTCAGAAGATGGATTATTTCGTCTTAATTCCCCGATTACATCTGAGGAAGTTACTTCTGTGATCAAGCGGTCAGCTAATTTCAAGGCTCCGGGACCGGATGGCCTACCGGCCGAATTTTTTAAGATATTGGTGGACCAAGTTAATCCTAGATTGAATGCATTATATAATATGTATTTTACTTATCTGTCCTCAGGCAGCTCGGCCTATATTAAAGTGTTGTCTAAAAAGCAAAAGGATCCATTGGACCCTGGGTCCTATCGATGATTTTGCCAAAACTAGTTAGCCCGGGCGAGTTTTGTATTGGGTAGATCCACGGCCTATAATGTTAGAAAGGTGCTGACTTTCTTGGAGCAAAATAGATTGGTTGGCTCCTTCTCAGGGTCGAGAGCTTTATTGCCGCTCGACGGGGAGAAAGCGTTTGATAGTATTGAGTGGCTATGTAGCTATGTACCCTGCTCCCTCAGCTCAGGTAAAGGTGGTGGGTTATTATCTCCTACCTTTTCGCTGGGAAGAGGTACACTTCAGGGCTGCCCTCTATTGCCCCTGTTGTTCAATTTGGCCCTTGAGCCGCTGGCGAGATCTTTTCTTGATCCAAATTTATTTACCGGGATAACTATCCAAAACAAACAAGTCAAATTATCCATGTTTGCGGATGATGTCATGTTGTTTCTGGGGAACCCAGAGAAAGATCTACCTATATTACTCCGACATATACAGTTTTTTGGATCTTTTTCTGGCTTCCGTATAAACTACTATAAAAGTGAATTTTTATATTTACATCCCACGGTGCCTGTTGAACTGATACTCGGGTTACTGGACATGCCCATTCTTTGTCACCTCATTTAGCACTTTTTCACAGAACCCTCCCCAAGTGATGTTTCTGGTTTATCTAAATTTGATAATCTTTGTTTGCTGGCAGCTAAAAAATCTAAATTAAAGCAATGAATGGAACCCCCCCCCCACATTAACGCAATGTACCAAATATTTGCAAACCCTTATGTTGATTGACGAAACTGAAGCCACCAAACGCTTACGTTTTTTGGAACGTGGATGCAATATTTACAGCATTCATTATCACCATCCCAGCTGCATGATCTTATAGAAACCTTTCGTCACACAGTCTGGTATGACATGAGAGCTTTGGGAGCAGTTATTAGAGATCTGTTTGATGGTTTCCTGAAGGGGATAAAATTTTATTTTATTTTATGTTTTTACTTTGTACTTTTATTGGGAAGGCGGAGAAAACAGTCCACTGATTTCTTGGGTATACCTTAGTTTTCGGGACTTGGTTTTGTCCCCCGGTTATGCAGTTATTTTTCTAATCTTTCTATGCATAATTGGTCACGTTTATAAAAATTGGGGGCAAAGACAATATTTCAGGATGTACTTTATATCTGCGGTAAATCACTTCTGTTCATTGTTTTTTTTTTTGGATTCAGAATGCTTTTATGCTATTCATGTTACAGTAATTTTTTTTTTGTGGCCTAATACATCCTGTTATTTTTTTTTTATTTTGTAACTGATTGTACGGTATGTCTTGTTTGTAATGTTTTTCACTGTGTTTGGTTATATATTGTCTTGCCTTCAATAAAAAGATATTAAAAAAAAAAGACAAAAGTTGTTAATGTATGAGTTTTTTTTATAAACTAAAACCTCAGTATTCAGGTTAAATTGTCGTGTTGGCAATAAATAAGTGGGTTTTGGGTTGCAGTTTGGGCACTCTAAAAGCTTTGCTATCACTGTTCTAGGGGTTTACTGTAACTCGGCACGTATGGAGAGATGGGTTGGGGGGGGGGGGGGCCAGGTAGCAGCAGTTCACATTCAAAAGCAATCCTTGCTGACTCCTAAATCTATAGTTATGCGCAAGTGGAGCGTTCCTCCTCCCCTGGAATCGGTTCCCCCTGTGAATGGCAGGCCCAAATTAGGCACCAAAGGATTCTGTCCTGAGTGTCCCCCCTTAGGGTTCCATCATCTAGCTTCTGTCCACCGAAGGCAAGTCCTTGGCCTCCAGGAATCTAGCTTATTCCTCTCCAGTGGGTCCAGTCTGTAGGCCTCTGTGGCCTAGTCAGGCCCTAGGGAAGGCAAGGCCAACCTGCCCCAGCTCCCTTAGCTTCCAATCCATACCCTAACGCTGCCTTGAAAAGGTACAAGAAACTGGAAGCTCGCTCTTTTAACAAGGTGCTACATTGGTTTGCCGTACATTCCTGCAGTCATTCCACGACTGACAAACCTAATCTGGGATAGGCTAAGTCTGAGATGGGGTAATACAAAGATCCCTATCCTTGTTTGAAAGCTTTAGTGAACTGACTGCAATTTGTGGGTATAGACAGGCCTTTAAAACAAACTGCTCTGTCCTGTAACAAGTAACTGGGAGATCCCTTTACTAAGGTGGAATTAGGGTATTTAGATTGCGTTTCACGACTAAACGCCGCTGTGTCTGTCAGATGATGGTACCTAGAGCAGTGGTCGCCAACCTTTTCGGTTCCGCGACCTGATCCAAGCCTACGATGAGAGAGTGGGGCAGGTTATGTTCAGGGACACAGCCCGCCCACTTCCCTGAACCTGGGACTTGTACAGGAGATGTGGTCCGGCGCTCTGGCCAGTGCTTCCTGCCAGGGGTGTCCTTCACCGGCCAGAGCCACGGCCCACCAAAAATTTCTCGCAGACCACCGGTTGGCGACCACTGACCTAGAGGACCTTGCTGCAATAACCCTGTTTAGTAAGAAGTTCATGAGTTGCAGCACTTGAAAATTTGTGTTCCTACAGTGGGAAAGCATTCACACCAAAAAAGGGATGTCGGTCACATTGCATGGGGGGAAAAGCAATGTACAGCACCTTCTCTAATCAACTGGTTTTCAATGGAAACCTGGAATCTTTATGGTACCTCCTAATCGGTGTAAATGACAAGACGCTCCTCCCAGTTGCCACACGCCCTAAACAAATTCTCTCCGACACCAGGTGACAGAGTACTTCAAATGGACCTATCAGCACATTTTTACCATTATATGAAAAGGTGGCTATCCCCTTAAAAATAAAGAAAATGTTTTTTTTGGGGGGGGGGGCTCTTTCTCTCGTGTCTTTTCCGCCACTGAAAAGGAAATGTGACACTGTGATGCAAATATCCCAATGGGGCTGCTCCTTCTGAGCGTGAACTAGAGTGGGCTCATCAGGGGCTTTTCTATAATGTTAACAAAAACAACATGGCCGATCCATTTTCTAATTTGCCCCTGCCAGGGAGGGCTGTTTTGGTTTCTCTTGCTATATTTGTTCAATAAATAGGGGCAGGAGCCCTAAAGAAGAGACGCTGTGGCATGGAGTTGCCTCCTTGCCAGCCTACCATTGGAAGCCTCACATTGTGCATGTATGTGAATGATAGGGTATATAACACCACCAATCACTTGGTAAATACAAAGGGGTAATTAAGACCCAGAGAGCCATACATTAGATTAGTCCAAAGGGTGTAGAGGTTAAACTATGCCCCATTCCTGATGGATCACATTAAGGACTAAACAAACGTAATGGGATTTTGTAGGCTGCCTATTGGAGTGGTAAAAACCGTACCCTTGGTTTCTTTCACATGTCTAAAACATGAATAACATTGCATAACTAAGAAACACAGAACAATACATTCAATGTATGTATAGTTATTAGCTGGTCCGTGAATGGGGCAACCTTTCTAAAGAAGAGCTGGGCACCACTACCCAAATCAATTCATGTACAAATTCTACATCCAAATTGTTCAATGTCCTCAATAAACAGTTGAACCATTCCAAAACGGGTACAGCCAAACTCGAATACTTCATCTGCGTTTCGCGGATCTAGTCTGCTTCTTCAGGAAGCATGGAACCGGTCATCTAAAGAGGGGGATGTGCAGAAAAAAACAAGTTGCATAACAGTAACAGAAAACAAAAACCTAACAGGCATCAAAATGATGCCAGGGGGGAGAACGATGGTGTGCGCCCTCCTGTGCTTTCTCCCCTTCACTTCCATTATGATCGTTCATCATCAGTGGTTCCGCCAGGATGGCCGTTCATACGCCAGAGCTTTGCACATGTGTACCTAGCCTTATCGTTCTATTTTGTTTAGCTTTCTTCCAAGAATTGTCAACCCGGATGATTTATTAGATAAAAAAATTGGTTAGAGATGCCACGTAAGTAAGTGGCAATGCCTTAACCGTATATGTGTTGTGAAGGCCTCAGGGACCTCTTCCATCCTTGTCAAGGGGAGTGCTAACCTTCTCTCCTTTCATACAACACAAAGCCACAAAGAGTGACTCTAGCTATTTAAAGGGCAGCTATTTTTGGAATATCCAACTTATAGTGATTTCTATGTGGTATTGTTTTTTTTGATCAAGTAAGATATAAAAGTTGTTTCAACATAGTTTTGATTATAATAAAGTACAATTTTATGATATATCATTATTTTTTTACCATAAATTCACCATATGTTACTCTCTATGGTTGTCTGATTAATATGCCCCAAATCAGCCAATGGGAGTAAAGGGGCGTTAACTGGAGGCTGGATTTGAATTAGACAAATAGCCGCTCGGAGTTTGATTGCACAGGACAGACTGGAGAAGACAGAACTTCCTTATTTAGTATGGGGCGGAGTTTGGGACGTCAGGTAATAAGTCATGTGTCAAGGGCGGAGCAAGTCATATCAGTGGTGTCCGGTATTGTAGATGGAAGCAGAGAGCGGGAAGAGTGCTTCCTGTCAGGCACAGTGGGGGATGATGGGAGTCTCTATGTACTTGGTATCACCTTGGTAACAGATATAATAATACATAACATTCCAGGGAAGAGGAGACAGAAATGAATGACAATTTGCACACTCTGCATCAGAACACATAAAGCCAATGAGTGCTTTGTATGTGCACCAGGTGACAGTGTCTGCGTTGAGCCTGGCCTTGTGGCATTTGGCTTTGGCAAGGAGGATAAAATTATATAAATCGTGAGGATTAGCACTAAATGTTAAATCTTTCTATCCAACCATATCTTTGGGGGTGATAAGCTGGTAAATCCAAGAAATTTGCACAGCTCTTCCGGGTTCTTCATGCTATCTCCCCCGACCCAGGCGCGATATGGAGTGACTTAGGATGTAGACGGCCTAAACGGTCGAAAATGAAAGGGTGTTGCACCAAAAAAAAAAATGAACTTTTACCCTACATAAAAGGATTCTCTACCCTTTTGTGTAAAGTGAAAATTCTGGGTATAGGTATGTTTTAAGGGGACAGCCTTGGGGTACCAAGTGGTGTAGTCTATTACAACCAATATGTACTGATGCCCCCTAGTAGATGTCCACCCAGGGGATAGGAATGGGCCAGGAATGGAATGGGCCAGATTAGGCAGCTCCAAGTTAAATGCTTGGGGCACCACAAGCTATTACCTGCCAGTCTCTAGTTGCAACTTGGGCCAGCGCAGCCACCTGGGCCTCAGTACTGGCTAACTGGGCCATTAATAGTCTTTTGCTGCGTGGCATTGGCCTGCTGGTGTGCATGCTGCAGAGAAGTGTTTTGAATCAAGACTTTAAAACTTCCTCCATAATGGGCAACAAAAAACGAAGGCAATGTCACTTTAAATGTGCCCTGACAGTTTAATACCCAGCACCACTTAGCAAGCAGTTGAGTGTATGTCAAGGTAATGGTCAGCTAGGATCGGCAGAAGAAGTTGCTGTGCCCGCAACTCATGGCATCAGAGTTGCGGGCACAGCAACTCTATGGTCACCTGCCCATATTGATTGAAAGAATAAAGGCAAACAAATAAAATGGTCTTTCCTTACCAGGTGCGTCTCAGCAACACAAAAAAGTCATTAAACAAAACGAGAACTTCCCTGGAAAAAAACTCTGCTGGTTTTACCTTAGTAAAAAAAAACTAAGAAACTGGTACCACATAATGTCCATCCAGGACACGATCAGGTACGATCTTGGTCCCTGTGTTCCAATATATTTATATATATATATATATATATATATATATATATATATATATTTATTTATACCCTGTTTCCCCTGTTATACCCTGTTTCCCCTGTTTATAAGGCACTGTCTTATATTTTTTGAAATGCCAAAATATAGCCCATAGGTCTTATTTTCATGTCTTATTTTTCCATGAAGAAGACTACAGTACACATTTATTGTTGAAAGTCACTCATGATCACTCATGTGCCATTGATTGTCCCCTTCTGATCACTCATGTGCCATTCAAATTCCCCTTCTGACCACTCTATGCCATTGACTGTCCCCTTCTGATCACTCTATGCCATTGATTGTGCCCTTCTGTTCACATACCGGTACTTAAGTGTAACTCCGTTAGGGCAGGGATTTCCGTTACGGCAGGCAAGTCCCTTAGGACAGGGATCTCCGTTAGGACAGGTAACTCCGTTAGGGCAGGGATCTCCGTTAGGGCGGGGATCAGCAGCTTGCTTCCTGTTGCAGAATCGCGGGGTCGCGTGTGCCGGCTTCTTACTTTCAGTTTCGCTCTGCACTGCAGCCAGGAGGAGACACACACTGCAGCCAGCATCGAGGAGACACACACAGGATTGGGTATCGGAGGATGTCTTATTCACGGGTGAGTGCCTTATTTTAATTATTTTATAAAAAATCGGGGGTGGCTTATTTAATGGGGATGCCTTATAATTGGGGAAACACGGTGTGTGTATATATATATATATATATATATATATATATTGTGACACCAAGGCAGGATTGGAGATTGGAGGTGGAAGGGAGATATATTTGCCCAGGATTCCGCTTTTATGTGAGATATATTTGCCCAAGATTCCTGTGTGAAGTAGCAGGTGGAAGACTCTCACCTGTGAGATAATTAATGAAGAAGCACTAAGGGTGCTCTATAACATAGAGCCAGGAGCTCAGTCAGTAGCTTGGCTTGGAGAGACACAGACAGGGGTCTGTGTGGGAGTTCAGCTCGGTTTGAAGACACAGACAGGTGAACTGTGTGAGTGAGCTCTGCTTGGAGAGACAGATGGGCGCTGTGTGAGGAGCTCTGCTTGGAGACACAGACAGTCGGTCTTTGAGGAGCTCTGCTGAGAGACTCAGAAAGTCGGTCTGGGTGAGTGAGCTCAAGTGAGTCGGTGTGAGAGAGCTCAAAAGTGAGTAGAAGGTTGCTGCAAGCTTGGTTTTGAGCTGACAGGGAGATGCCCTCCAGCTGATAGACAGGGACGTCTAATGTATAGTAAGTGCCGGACAGGCAAGGTTTTCTTTTGCTGTTTTGTTATTTTATCTGCAACCTTCAATAAACCTGGCTGCAAGCCAGCTTGGTGTGTCATCTGAGTTGGATGAACCAGACAAGTGTCCTTTGACCCCAGCAAAGGCGATCGCGAGCGTAACCCCTCACAATATATGTATAGAAGAAGCGCCATCTCATCACATCTGAGGCTTCACAAGAACAACAAAGCATTATTCATGCTTGGATTGTGGAAAAAGTTTCTTGTGGCAGCAATCTCATCCCTTCTCGACCACCAAAGGGTCCATTGGGGGGGGGAAGGATTCTCTTGGTAAAAATTGTAAAATCCACAAAGATATGTAACTAGATTGATCAGGGTGAGAAGGCTTCCCTTGTTTAGGATTAGTCCCATAGGGAGTACAAGGTATGAGGGCCTACATCGTGGACCATTTTGTTGAGAACATCATCATGTTATATGGAACAGAAAGTATAGGCAGTGTGCTTGTAAAAGCCTAAAACACACTCTAACAGGAGGTATGGGGGCCCTAACTGTTAAAGCTTGAAGTCTAATAGGGAATAGAAAGGATGAGGGTCTTCCTGGTAATTAGAGTTGGATTCCAAGTTCCAATCATCACAGCTAACCATCTAAATAGGTAACATGACGAATGAGGGCCCAGATCATTACATCTAATAGGGAAGAGGAGGTGTAACGGTCCTGTTCAATTAAATCTAATAGGGAAATGGAAGGATAAGGGTCCTGATTATTAAATCTAATACGTAAGAGGAGGTTTGAGGGTCCTGATCATGGAGTCCAATAGGGAAGTGGAGGTATGAAGGTCCTGATCAATAAATCTAATACGTAAGAGGAGGTATGAGGGTCCTGATCATGGAGTCTAATAGGGAAGAGGAGGTATGAGGGTCCGAATCAATAAAACTAATTACTTTTACTAATTACTTCTTACGGTTTATTAGTGAACAGTAAGCATGATGTATTTATAAGGGAGTGCAGTGGGCAGAATGGTCCTACTGAGAAATTGCCCATTTTCAAATGGGTTTTGCCTTCAGGTAGAGCTCCAGGTTTTCACCCAGCCCACCCCATCATCCACCTTGTTAGATGTCTCCTTCCTTTTTGTGTTTTCCCTCAACATATCCCTTCAAACCTAATCTGCCCCCAACATAAACAATGTTCTTATCAATATGCTCAAAAAACTAACCGTACCTTGAATTCAGCTAGAGCAGGGGTGTCAAACTCTGGCCTGATAGGAATTCTCTGGCCCGCCGCTACTACGGATTGCTGCGAGTGATGCCGCTACTACAATTCCCGGCATCACTCACGTCTATAGATCAGCCTATGCGTGGCCCCGCATTGGACTGTTTTATAGACGTAAGTAATGCGGGGAATTGTAGTAGCGGCATCACTCGCATCTTTAGAACAGTGGCCTCTGGCTATGCGTGGCCCTGCATTGGAGTTTATACTGACAGGTAAGCTCATTTCAAAACCTTAACAGAACTATTGCATGCAGCAATTCATTTGGTTTCACATTGCATTCTCTCAATAGGAAGAAACAAGAACACATGAGAAGGGAAGTAATATGTAGTGGATTGATCTAAATTTTTCAATAAAAGTTTGGCCCACGACTTGGTCAAAGTTTTTAATTTTGGCCCACTGCGTATTTGAGTTTCACAGGTAGAGTGTCAACATTTTTTTTTCTGGTAGCCCCAATGACATGTCTATGATTCCATCATCTATCATTTTCAGAATACCAGCTTCCATATCTCTTACAGCTCAGGGTTTTTTGCCACATGACTCCTCCCCCCTCAGTTTTTCTAACAATCGTCACTGCTGATTGCACAAAATATAAATTTACTTACAAAAAGCATAAGTGATGAAATCACCGCCGCCTTTTCTTCATGTGGCCATTTTTTTAAATATTATTGTTCACACTCCAAGGGTATAAAGGGAATCTTTTCTCAAGCCCTGCCCCCTAGAAGGGAGGTCCCTGTCACATTTCCAACCCCTGCAGACTCCAGAGAACTACACATGCAGATTTTACATTATAGCACTGCTTGACTTAGATCTACAGGGCTCCGTTTTAGGGACTGGATGCTCCACATTGCTCTGTCCTGTGACCAGTCAATAAGTACAGCTAGCCCATGAGGAGTCTGCACACTTTAAAACTAAAGTAAGAGGGACATAAAATTAACAATGCATACATTTTATTTCCATATATCTATTTATAACAGATTGAAAAACATGAGATTTATTGCCAAATAAATGACCTGAACTTTATTATTTTCAAACTGTAAAAAGAAATAAACTTTTTATTGTTTTGAGCCTGGTTCTATGGGGTACAGGTACCCTGCCCTTACACACAAAGCACATATCTCTAACTATGATTCCTTCCTCGTCCTTCTTATAAGTAAAAGCCTGGCTTTAGGTCCTTGGAGCTATGTGAATATACTTGGTACTTGTCTCAGTCTGAAAACGGTGCTTAAAACTGAATTGTGGCTTCCCCGTGTTTCCATTTCTTCTCCATGGCCTATCTTAGCTAAGCAGGTCTGAATCAGTCAGAAAGGAAAAACTCCAGATGCCAATTTCCAATGCACATGATGGGCTGACCTCATGGTGAATGGGCCACAATCTTTTTAGGATGCACCATCCTGCACACGCAGAGCCAGAACAATCTGTATGCCCCACAGAACACCAGATCGGGGATTTTTATAATCCAGGTTCTTTTTGGAGGCCGTAACTCCATCCCATCATCCCTTTGGAAAGACAAAAGGTGTGGACAATCAGGCAGTTATATCACTGCCTGCAAATGCTGAAACCCTTTCCGCCCCATATGTTGACTTCCAGTCAATAGCATGCGAGGACCTTCATCAACCTCAAGTTCATTCCACCTGCTACTCGGTTCTCCTGTTCAAGCTAAGTGACGTACCCCACACATCTGGGTACGGTTAAATGTGACCATGTTGCATTACGGGAAATTATTGAGATTTCTCTCCAGCTAAGAGCTAAGAAATTGCTGTTGGAGGTTTGGGTCACCCTAAAAGTATTCAGAAAAAAAGTTTCCTAAAAAAAAATCCAGTTTATTTTCAAAGGGTCATTGATGGGGTTCTTCTTTGAGGCAGGAAGTTGGTAAAACTGGAGTCTTCTGCCCAGCGTGCATCTTCCGATGTTGGGCAAGATGTGACTTTTGGGCAAAGCCTTTGCCACACTCTGGGCACGTTACAGGCTTTACACCCTTATGATTTCGCTCATGATAGAACAACGAAGATCGCCACTGAAAAGCCTTACCGCATTCAGCACAGGAATAAGACTTCTGCCCTGAATGCATCCGGAGATGTTCCGTCAGGCTGTGCTTTTGGACAAAGTACTTACCGCACTCTGAGCAACAGAAGGGCTTCTCGCTGGTGTGAGTCCTCTGGTGCATGACCATCTCTGACCTCTTAGCAAAGTTTTCTCCACAGTCAGAGCACGAGTACGGCTTCTTCCCCTTGTGAGTATTCTGGTGCTGCAAAAAGTAGGTCTTCTTTGTAAAGTACTTTCCGCACTCTGAACAAAAAAATGGGACCTCTCCACGGTGCTTACTCAGATGGTGCTCAAAAGATGCCTTCCACGTGAAAGACTCCTCACACTCTGGACATGAAAAGGGTTTTTCCCCAGTATGAATACGTCGATGACGGATGAGGTTGGACTTTTTGGCAAAACACTTCCCGCACTCTGGGCATGAATGGGGCTTTTCTTCCAGGTGCAAATCCTGGTGCCTCAAAAAAGTTGATTTTTTGGCAAACCATTTTCCACACTCAGAACAGCAAAAGCAGTCCTTGACAGTGCAAGTCTTGCGATGGCTAGTAAGGTGGGACTTTAAGTTGAAAGTCTTGCCACACTTTGTGCAGGGATAGGAAGGTTTTTCCACAGGAGCCGTCTGGCAGCCTTCATGCTGAGGACTTGGAGAAGATCCACCCTCCCTACTAGACTTTTGGGCAGCAGGGTGGTTGGAAAAACCATGCCCATCTAATGACAGATCTGTCTTTGGATGTTCAGGATGACGATTTGGGGAAATGCCATGGCCTTCTATTTCACTATCTGCAAAAATAAAGTGACATTCTGCATTATTCTTATTACTTTGTTCAACTAGAGCAAAAAAAAAAAAAAAAAGAAACAAAGATTAGATAAATTCACAGGACGGTTCTAGTAAATGAGAAGCTGGGATAGAGAAACCCCCAATGAGGCTCCAAGAGATGGTGGGGATTAGAAGACTGGACAGAGAAACCCCCAAGAAGGTTTTTAGAGACAGTGGGAGTAAAGACAGGACAGAGAAACCCCCAAGGAAGCTTCTAGAGGTAGGGAGGATTAGAAGACGGGACAGAGAATTTTGTGTTTATTACTCACTTGTGCTGATATCGGGGGCATTTTCCTCTTCCTTACATGGATCATCACCCATCACATATGGATCGTCTTCAACTTTAACAATAACCAGTTCCTCATTCTACATAAAATAAGGGGTATTTCAATTAGTCAAACTTTAATCTTTGAGTTCAAACACAAGGACACATTTTTTTTTTCATGTGCAACTTGTACATTCTCCACAATCCAAAGTCTGGACACAGTTTAGCATCTAATAAAAGTTATTCACCTGATCCTCCTGAGGGATCTCCTGATCTTCCTGTGTGGAATCCCGGGAATACAGAGGACTGGCACATCTCTCTGGTGGTTTCCTGTTACTGGATCCATCTGTAGGAAACACACACACTGACTGAATACATTGTCTCTATGTGTTTATCAGATGATGGGGGACCTAGGTGGACCCTCAGTACTGCTCGAGCGAGAAGTGGAGGCCGTCACTTTAGCCTGGAGCTCAGCCAGTAGACACTCACCTGTTCTCATGTCCAGAGGAACGCCCTCCCTTTTACAGTGCTCCTCACCCCTCAGATACATCTCATCTTCATCCATATCTTCCACTTTAATAACAATCACATTGTTTTCCTGGACACAACACAAAGAACATCGGTCTATGAGATTGGCTTCTCCACCATAGGGAACATTACTTATCTACCCTGAGCCAAACATCTACCTGAAGGTCTTCAAGGTTCTCCTGATCTTCCTGTGCGGAACCCCCGGAATACTGAGGACAGGGACATCTCTCTGGTGGGTTCCTGTTACTGGATCCATCTGTAGGAAACACACACACTGACTGAATACATTGTGTCTATGTGTTTATCAGATGATGGGGGATCTATCCTCTGTACTGCTCTCTCCTTTACAATAAAGTCTTCTCTTACCCGGTGATGTGAGGGTCTGGTGGTCCTCCATAATACCATGAAAGAATTCCTTCTCATTATTTGCCATCATAATTTTGTCCATTTCCATAGAATGGTCATAATCATCATCTATCTCTTCCTTTTTAATTTCAACTTTTATATCAATCAGGTCCTTATCCTAATCCGAAAAAAATAAGACAAAATCACTAGAGGAAAGGAAAACTTCTAAGTTTTAGGATCTCTTTTCCGTTTAATTTACCTGACAATGGTGAGGGATCTCCTGATCTTCCTGTGTGGAATCCCGGGACACACACACTGACTGAATACATTGTCTCTATGTGTTTATCAGATGATGGGGGATCTATCCTCCGTACTGCTCTCTCCTTTACAATAAAGTCTCCTCTTACCCCGTGATGTGAGGGTCTGTTGGTCCTCCATCATGGTGTCCTTGTAGAGGTCCTTGTGTCCTTCTAAATACTCCCACTCCTCCATGGACAAATAGACACTGACATCCTGACACCTTATAGGAACCTGACACACACAATGATACAGTCACCATCCAGACACATTCCATTTTAATGTCCCAGAATTCCCGGCACCACTTACCTCTCCTGTCAGAAGCTTAATGATTTTCTGGGTGACCTGTAGAATCCTTTTATCAATTTTCTCCAGTGTCAGAGAGGAAGCTGGTGTCATCGTTGTGGGGCTCATGTCCTTATGCCATCCCTTTGACACAATGGTGTGATTGCTTGGCGTCGTCTGATCATCAGAATTCTTCACAGGTCCATAATTCTGCACAGAAAAAAGAAAATGTATCCTACAGCAAAAAGTGACCTTCCCAACATCCTCCTCACCTCTACAATAAGTTCTGAGTCTTATTAATAGAAATTAGATGAGGGCAATGTCTCTTCACCTCTCCAGTCAATAGGTAGATGATCTCCAAGGTGAACTTTAATATCTGTTCATTCATGTGACTCCGCTCTTTCCCCATTCTCAGTGAGGAGACCAGGAATGGACTCAGCTCCTCGTGGGAGGGGCTTACCATGATGAGTCCTGTGCAAAGAAGAAAGATGTCAGTGGAAATATTAATTGTGGATTTAAAGAGTAGTGTGAAAGGTGCTATCCCAGTAAGACATAGGATCCTCCTAATCTGACAAAGCATTAACGTCTCCACCCCTTGTTCTTTGGGTTTTCTCTTTCTGACTTTGTTATAGTAACAGAGCAAGTTTGTCTCCTAATAATCCCAGCTATATTCCTATCTACCACTCCTAGAATATACACCATGTTATTAGTTACAGTGCCCTCTGCTGTCATTGGTGAACTGCCCTCCACATTCCCGACTGCAGCACCATTTTCTGTTTTCACAGGAGGAGACTTTTCATTTTTAGTGTCAGTAGTAGACATCAAAACATTTTCATCAGATTTTGTCTAAACTACAACCACTACATTATCCGCTGCTTCTACTGGATGACCCCAATACACTGTATGTAGGTCAGGCACACATGGACATTGGATAGGCACACATGGGAATTGGATAGGCACACATGGGCATTGGACAGACACACACGGGCATTGGACAGACACACACGGGCATTGGACAGACACACACGGGCATTGGACAGACACACACGGGGACTAGGTAGGTGCAACACGAGGGACTGGGCAGGTGCAAACACTGAGACTTGTGTGCACATCTCTGCAGATATTACCCATTACTCTGTAATATTCACCCCCAGGCCTTGCACCTCTATGTCTGAGATCCCCACTGACCGCAGCACCCATTGCAGCTTCTGGTGACAACTTCCCAGTGTCCACACTAGCAGCCTCCATGTCCAACGGCTGAACATGGCCCAGGTTCCTTGCAAAAATGCTTTACTTGCAGCACATGGGCTCCTCCAAAACCAAGCCCAAAGCATTGTAGCCATCAGCTGGGCCTCCCCCATCACCCTCCATTCAACCTGGGCTGGGTGGGGGAGGGGGACTGGGAACTCCAATCTGTCCTCCAGGAACTCAGGATTCACACACCTTCTTCTGTACAGAAACTGATAGGAATGGGTTCTCTGTACAACACTGCAGTCTATGTCAGAGCCATATAAATATATATAAAATTCACTAAATATTTTCTAAACCAACCAGCATGTAATACTCAATCCATTGTAATAAGTAACAATAACCACAAAGACAATGTAACAATATTATGCATTACCTGCACTGGTAAGTGGGCACAGATGGGATTTAGATGCCCTCTGTCCTGCCTTGGTGCAGGGTAATTATTAGACGTGCATAGTCCTCACCACACTCCTACTATTGTTGCAGAAGCCTTGAAAGAAATCCCTCCATTGGAAGCACAGCAGGCAGGCAGCTCTACAGAGCAAACACTAGAGGCCAAACCTTCTGCACTGCTTTGTCTCTGTACATGGGGGCGGCCATTTTCATGTAGTGCAGATTATACAATAACAGCTGTGATTGTTCAGACTACAAAGGATGAAGTTATTAAGAATGTAGCACAATGCAAGGATGGCATCGGAAATCACATTCCTGCTGCAATATACCTATAAGAACATGGCTGGGAATGCCACAGGTAGACTTTCATGACATTTTGGAGAATGCAAAAGACAGGGGAGCTTCACTGGTATTACAATTATTGCAAATAATTCCTATATAAACTACAAAAAAAAAAAAAATTATAGATAAGTACCAGAAGGAACAATGATCTTTTTTTACTTTTATTTGCTGGTCTTTAGATGGAAGACTTGAAAATTGTGGTGGTTGATCACCATGATGATCAAGAAGACCTCTACTTGAAGATTAAAGAAGAGGAAATTCCTTCAGACATCAGCACAGGTGAGGAAAAAACACTAAATTGTGAAGAAAGTGCCAGAATATCCTTGTTGAGTCGCTACAATAATGTTCTCATCTCCCTCTGTGTCGGTGGCTGGTAATGGGAGAAAAAGGGTGGCTCTGTCTGTTATCCATTCAAAGCTGATGACTGATCAATTTCACTAGATGGACTATCACTGGTTTGTCGTAGCATGACCAAACATTCAGATGTTTATGGAGCTTTATGGTGGTCAAAGATGGATAGTGGAACAGTCATTTGATCCTTTTATTTTTCCAGGTAATATGATGGATAGTAAGATCATAGGTGATGGGTCTTACACAACAACCCCAAGCAGACAACATGTCACCACTGCAGTTCCCAGAGGTCCCCAGGCCACATCCCAACCCAAACAGCTAAACCAGGGAGATCGAAAAATTATAAGACGACTGACTAAACATTCAGAGGAGAGACCTTTTATCTGTGCCTACTGTGGGAAACACTTCAACTTCAAGTCAGTTTTCATCAACCACCAGAGGATTCACACTGGAGAAAAACCATATCAGTGTGCAGAATGTGGCAAATGTTTCAGCCAGAAGGGAAGCCTCGTGGAACACCAGAAAATACACAAAGGAGAGAAGCCTTTTGTTTGCCCTGATTGTGGCAAGAGCTTCATTCAGAGGGCCAACTTGTACCACCACCAGAAGAACCACCTAAACGAAAAGCCTTATCTATGCTCCGAATGCGGCAAGTGCTTCATCAACAGCTCCCGCCTGGCGGCCCACCAGAAGATCCACTCTGGTTACAAGCCGTTCAGCTGCCCTGACTGTGGGAAAGGCTTCCTAAAGAACGCTAACCTCATCATCCACCAGAGGGTTCATACTGGAGAAAAACCATTTATGTGTTCAGAATGCGGGAAATGCTTTATCAAAAACTCCAACCTTGTCACCCATATGAGGGTACATACTGGGGAAAAACCTTTTCAGTGTTTGAAATGTGGACGATGTTTCAGTCAGAGTTCCGTCCTGGTAAGGCACCAGAAGACCCACGGGGACTCAGAAGAACTAGTAAAAGTCAAAGTTTAAACGTAGCTTCTCCGAGAAGGTCCTTCACTTTTCCTATATGTCCTAGCTTCATGTTGAGTGAATCCTCAACCTTCCTGAAGCTTATTAAGTTGACTAGAGAGACATGGGTCTTGGTAGAGTCTGAATTCTGGCTTGCAAAGTAATACATACATACATGTTCAGTTTGAGATGCTGAATTTAGAAAGGGGCCCAGACTCGACCCTAAGCTTACAATTGTGAGCTAAGAAGCTGAGAGATAAAGATCACGATGTAGCTCCTGTTCTTTAGGGGTTGATTCAATAAAATGGAGCTGCTGCCCAATCCAATTTATTTTTTATATTAAATAAAAATAAAACCTGGTTACCCAAGGCAACAATTGGAATATTGTTCTTCTTTTCATTTTTCTCCGGTATTACTGGTTCTGGAAAAGTAGTTACTCCATAGCACTTAAAAACTGATATAAGCAACCTACATGAGCAGGACCTTGGTCACGAGAACTCCCCTTAGATCTTTATATGACATAAAGTATAGGCAAAGTTTTATCTATTTAGGCTAGACTAAAGTGTAAACAATGAGACAACCAGGACCGTTATGAAGAACTTAATGACTTTTTAGTGTGGTACCATAATATACCTTTCCTTAGTAGAATAATGCCCCCTTAGACAGAGAGGTCTGTATATATTAGGTTTGTTCAGAACTCCTGCAGGATGGCCTGGGACTCAAAGCTGGGCTTCATCTCTCAACAATGGCCAAGTCTATCAAGGTTCATGTGTGATAACCAATCCCACCAACAATGTTCCAACCCTTATCCTAGCACAAGGATGATATAACACCAAAAAATGAACCAACTTCATATAAATTTGATCCGGACTGATATTTTTGCCCATTTATATTTGAAAACACAGACTAAATTTCCAATGCCCTTTTAGGTCATGAAGGAGGGTCTTGTGCTCAATCGGTGTTTCCCACGGTATCCTTTGGCACATTCAGTTTGACTGCTTTTGCCTGGACTCAAATGTCATTAGCAGTCCTATGTCCTCTTGTGCCCGTAAATTCAAGTTTTATGTTTAAAAAAATAAAAAAACGCTCACTTTTTTGTGGAGAGAAACCATATTTTTTTAGAAAAGCCTGGTAGGACACCAGAAAACACAAAAAAAAGAGAAAGCCTTTTTGTTGCCCTTATTGTAGCAAGAGCTCCATCCAGAAGGCCAACTTGTACCACCACCTGAAGAACCACCTATTCGGTGCACATTTTTTAAACACCAGACAAGGTGACTCACATGTTTTGTTATCCTGCAGTCTTGTTGTGCCCTATTTTTCTATGTATATCTTGTCACTTCTCTAAAGCCCCTGGATTGATTGGGGATCCTCCAGGGGGTCTTTGAGATTGGACAGGGGTGAATAGATACCTGCAAATAAACACGAACACCCACACCTTAATGCATTGTAATTATTAAGGCCTGGGAATATAGCATATAGCATAATATATACATATACCAATAATTCATCTTCCACGTTTGTCCTGCAACAGTAAACCTGCTGTGCCCATTAGGAAGGGTTATTGAGTTCATGTTAAGTTAAAGTTTGCCATTTTTTAGTCACACACACACCACCATCTAAATACTCCACATTGCCAATGTTCCCCATCTTGATTGGAGCCATTGTGTATTATTTGCAAAAGAAATTTGGTCAGGTAGATTTTTTAATGTGGTTTTCAAGATATATGTAGACGAAAGCAAGGGTTGCCATTCATGGGGCACCAAAAATACACACTCTATGCAATAGGAATAATTCACCAGTCATCAGTTTGACTGCTTTCCATTTGGAAAACCTTTAAAATCAATAAATTGCTCAAAAACAACCAGAATTTTCCATAAAGTTTGACTGCTTTAACCTAAGAACCTTGATATTGGTTAAAACTAGAGATTTGTGCTTATGTGCATCCTCCATAGAAGATACGTGCATAAATGGTCAAAAGTGGTCCAATGTGTGCAAAAAGTCAGCAAATATTTCTCGTTTTGATTACAATAACAAGAGGAACCAAAACTAGCTTTTTCATTTGTTCTAGGTACCTATAGATCAAACCAAAAGGTGGGTCCTTATTTCCACTACAACTATCCCTATTCTGGACCTATCTATTCTTCCATCTCTCTTTGTTTCACAACTGTCCTTCCTGTTTACCCAACCTCATTCTTTCCTCTTCCCTCTACAACTGTCTTTGTTATAAATTTCTTCCTCCTCCCACGACTGTCCCAATTTTTTAATCCAAACCCCTCCTTTCCTCTACATTTATTCTGGACCCAAAATGACTCCATCTGTAAGGGAAATGAGAACATTTGGGTCCATTGGAGAAAAAATTGAGGAGGAAAGTGCCCCTCAGTTTTTCATATTCTATGCCAAGAATTTCTCTCCCCCTCTCTCTTTTACAACTGTCCCTCTTTCACCAAAAGCCCTCCGTATCTTTTTTTTTTTCACACCTGTCCCTCTTTTGGACCTGAATCCTTCCTTCCGTCCACAACTATATGACCTCCGGACCAAAATTCTTCTATCCTTATTTACTCCACCACAACGGTCCCTCTCTTGGACTAAAACCACGCCAAACTCCTCAGATCTTCTTTTCTTCACGATTCCCCCACCCTTCATTTTATAAATTATTTCTAAAAATATTGCTGGAGAATGTTTGTGAAATAGAGATACCAATATTAAAAATAAGAGTATAACTTTCCACTTATGTGAGATGTGAGGTTGTTTCTAAGAGAACTTAGGACTTCTCTTTCTAAGGGGTCAAGGTCAAAGAGCAAGAACAGCTTACTGCCTTTCCATTCCTTATCTGTACTCAACACATAGTAGTAAAGTAAAGCTATATTTAAGCATTACCTTTTAAGTATGAGTAGTAGTAAGCAAGGATGAGGTGTCTAATGTATGTTAATGGGAAACTTATGTATACTCCTGGGGGTATTGGGAGAGAAAAACCATCATATTCTCTCATGGACTGATCCATATCATCAATCTAGGTATTTCTTCTTAGCTTCTTTTTTTACTTTGTGGATTTGCTTCCCATTTTGTATTTTTCTGCGCCTGAATAAATATTTTTTATCTATTGAAGGAAGAGTTCTTCAGCACACAGGTTTAAGTAAATAAAATACTTCTTCAGAAGACAATATTTTTTACAACAACTATTGCTACCCTAGACCGAAATCCCCCGGTCCCACTTTCCTCCTCACTTGTCTGTCTTCTAACCCTAAACTTCTTCTTTCCTTTCTTTTCTTTAACGGTCCCTCTTTTAGACTAAAGTCACTCGACCCTTCTTTTCTTCACAATAATTGCTCCCTCAGACCTACATTTCCATTTTACACTTTCCTCTTTCGTTGTCCATCTTCTAGACCCAAACTTTTTCTTTCCTCTCTTTTCCACAACCACCCCTCAATTGGACCCAAATCTCTCTGTGCCTCTTTCCTCCAAAAATGTCCCTTCTACTGACCCGTCTCCCTCTATCCTTCTTTCCTTGTAATTGCTTCCTTCCTTTTCTTTCTTACCGGTTATTAATTGATCTTTGTATGTTTGATCTCCACTACTACAAGCACAATCTACATTAGGATGTAAAGTCATAGTATAGCTTAGGTGTTTATTCCATTATTATTTTGAGGTTATGAAGGAAAGAGCGAGCGAGCAAGGCAAAATAAAAGAGTAAGGTAAAGATAATGGTAAATTTGCAGGTCCATCACCCAGGCCTAACCAACCCCACACCTAACCTTCTACACCTACCATGGATACAGGTGGAGGTATAAAAAACAGGACTAGCATAGACCTCAAATTTTTCACACTTCCAAAAATACAAAATTTTTATTACTGAGAATACCAAGTACATTGTCCATCAACATTGCTTTTCCCGTCTAATCTTGATGACTGATAGAGTCAAACAGAAGACCTGCCACACTGCAAAAAACATAAGCACACACTTCTTCTTTGGTAAATCCAAAGGCTTCTTCTGCTGTAGTTCTTCACTTTGTTCTGGACACCTCTAGGAATTTAATCCACTGCATGATAAGCAACAAAAAGCTTCAGGGCTTATTTTGGGTTCCCATCCAACAGAGGATGAGTTTGCCCCACATAACTATGTTTCTTTATTTCTGAGTTCTGCTTATCAGAAGGATTGTGACCTAAAAACGTTTTGTGTTGTCTAAGCACATACGGAATCTTGGTCTGGTGCCTCTTCTCAAGGTAGAGCTTTCAGAATCAACATTTGCCATGGCTGAAGGACCAAAATGACTTTCATTGACAAAGTTATTCAACCTTGTTCCTGCACTCTACATGATCCAATAGTTTCACACCCTAGCATTATCAGGAGCCACCCAAGATTGTCCAATGATTTTCGGCATTCCAAAAACAATTTTTTTTTTTACATGTATTTGGGCCAGACTTTGGGCTCTTCAATAGACCCTTTCCAACAGGGATTGACCCTTGAGGTTTGATCGTCTGTCCCTCCCGAGTTTTGGGTTTTTGTGTGAGTGCGTAGATGGCTACACAAGGTTTGCTTCAGCTTGAACTTCCTGCCACATTCCGGACAGGTGAAAGGCTTTTCTCCGGTGTGGATGACCATATGACGAGACAGCGTGTGTTTTGCGACAAAGCATTTCCCACACTCAGAACAAGTGAATGGTCTCTCTCCGACGTGACTCCTCTCATGAGCAAGAAGATTAGACTTCCCAGCAAAAGCTTTCCCGCACTGACGACACTCGAAGGGCTTCTCTCCTCTATGGCGCCTCTCATGAACAACAAGGAGGCTTTTCCACCGGAAGCGTTTGCCACATTCCGAGCACTCGTAGGGTTTTTCCTCGCTGTGGTATTTTTTGTGGCTGGTGAGCTGCGAGCTGGTGGCAAAACGTTTTCCACACTCAGAACATTCGTAAGGGCGCTCTCCTGTGTGAACTCTTTGGTGGACAGTTAGATGAGCTTTGTACCGGAAGTTTTTGCCACAGTCCTCGCAAGAGAACCCACCTTCTCCATTGTGCATCGGTTTTCTGTCCTCTTCCTCCGATTCAAAGTCCTCCTCTCCACTTAGGGAGCTGTACCCAGACTTTGTTCTAATAGTCTCTCTGCCTGATTTCAGTCTATTGTCCACCATATTATGATTTTTTATTCTTTCTGGGACAGACAAATGGGATTCTAGGTGACTGTCCCCATCCTTCAAGGTTCTGCTGGCATGTTCCACACCTGTTGAAAGTAGACAAAACCACCAATAATAGGCTATGATTACCAGTCTGGTCAAGATTTTTTTTCATTTTGGATAGAAAGGGAAAGGTTCTTTCTGGCATCAAATTCCTAATGCAGTCTACGACCATATAAATCTCCCTAAATCTCTGGTCAGATCTGTGTTTTGTTAGATTTGTAAGGAGAAGGCTGGTGGCTCCTGACTTATCCCACTGTCCCTCCATTACTGTCCGAGAAGGGAGGAGATGAAAAGATTGTTATAGGTACTGAACAATTAGAATCCGGAACTCTTTTCTGGATTTAATGTTTATTACTCACCTGTGCTGATCCCTGGAGAGATTTCTACCTTACAAGGCTCATCACCCATGTCATACAGATCTTCTGCCTCTTCTTTCACTTCAACTTTAAAAACAATCAGGTCATCACCCTGGACAACACACAAGGAACATTTATTAGTATTATGTTTGGCTAGTGGCATAAAGGTAAGTTACTTGTACGGTAGGTGTGATGACTAGGGGTCATTTGGCCATGTATTACATATTAGCATAGATTCTAGGTTCTAGAATCAGCACATTTCACTTACAGCATAGCTCTGTGGGATCTCTGGAGCTGCCTGTATGGATTTATTGTAAATCAGAGGACGGGGACATCTGTCTGGTGGGTTCCTGTTACTGGATCCATCTGTAGGAAACACACACACTTTATATCAGAGGATGTGTGTATCTAGTTGGACCCTCAATACAAGAAACAAAAGTTTCATCTTACCGGGTTTGTTGGGGGGTGGCTGCTTCTTTGCCATGATATCCTTGTAGACATCCCAATGTCCTTCTAAATACTCCCACTCCTCCATGGACAAATAGACAGTGACATCCTCACACCTTATCGGAACCTGACACACACAATGATACAGTCACCATTCAGAAACATGCCATAATAATGCCACAGAATTCCCGGCACCGCTCACCTCTCCCGTCAGCAACTCAGTGATCTCATTGGTGACATCGAGGATTTTTTTGTTATTGTTCTTCTCAGGCATTGGGGAGCGAGTTGGAGGTTTCACGGTGGGGTTTCGCTTCCTGTTCCATCTCCGAGACCCATGAGGGGAGTTCATATGGCGGCTGGAGGTTTTTTTCACGACCGTGTAATCCTGTGTACCAAGAAAATATAAATAATAATAAAAAAAAGTTCTTGTTCATTTCAAGATAAAATATTGTATTATTAGATATAATAACAATGTCATGTGACCTCCCAGAATCCTCCTCACCTCTCCAGTCAGCAGGTAGATGATCTCCAGGGTGAGGTCCAGTATTCTGTCTGTTACAGGAATTTCAGTGGCTTTGTCCATCTTCACGGAATCACCAAAGCCACTGTAGGAATGTCTCTGTACTTCAAGGGGTTCTCTAAGAAAAGACATAGAACGTTAGCATGAATTGGGGTGCATCTAACACAAAAATCAGGACTTATACATCTGAAGACATCAGGGACAAACCTTCTCCTCCATGAACAGCACAAGCAATGACAACCAAGCCATCAGTACCAATGGAAGCCCCTTGCATCGCTTTCCCCCCCTTGCCGTGCTTTTTTTTGTGTCCCACAATTTAGGTGACGTATACAAGGCCTCCATTCACATCCATACACCATAAGGCCTCACTTTTTACACTTGGCCCACCCCAGTCAAGCCTTTTAAAAAGTTCAGCGCATGCAAAAAATGCATCACCACTAGTTTTACAGCTTGTGCTGTCTTTAGGACAAAGTAAATGCCTTTACAAATTATCAATCAGAAATAAGACAGCAAACGAGGCAACTTTCCCCCTCCCTAGAAAGAAAATAAAATACATACTAATAATAACAAAGAAAATAACATCAGACCTAAAACGTCCAATAAAGCTCCCTGCAAACTCAGCTGAACCCTCACGGCTCAACCACACCTGCTGCTAAACTGTGTGAACCTACTGGCTGGGTCAGCTGACTGCTATGTACATGTGACCTCTGAACAACAAAGACGACTTCCTGTCCTACTTTGCAGGCTCCATTTTTCCGTAGCCCCAACTCAGGCGGGTGGAAATTTAAAGATGGGGGCTTTGCAGAATGAAAATACACATCTGTGGTAAAATAAAGGGAAACTATACAAAGCTAAATCACTCCTACTCTCTGGAATGGTCTTCCTCGTTCTATTCGGCTTGGTCCTATATTCTGCTTATTTAAAAGGGCGCTCAAAACCCATCATTTGAACATTGTCTGCCCGTCTTCTTTTGGCTTTTAAAACCCTCACTACTTCCCACCTCTACATATCTCCCCTCCTTTTGTGTGATACTTCCCCCACCTCCTAGATTGTAAGCTCTTCGGGACAGGGTCCTCTCCTCCACTTGTGTCAATGTCTGTATCTGTCTGTCATTTGCAACCCCTATTTAATGTACAGCGCTGCGTAATATGATGGTTCCTCATAAATACTGTTTAATGATAATAATAATAATAATTGATGGAAATATTGATCAGTAATGTCTGTACTTTTGCTAACTGACCACAGGGGGGCAGGGTTGGGCGATTGGTTTATGGCAAGAGCAGTGGCAGCTTTCTGCCCAACAAAAGCCTAGACAGACCCACGTGCTACAAAAGTCCAGTTATCTCTAGAGGAGAATTTACAAATCGGATTGGGTATGGGCAACAATTAGGTGGGTATGGGCAACTTACAAAATTCTTGAGATCTACCAACAACCTTCCAGTTATAGGGTCAGCTTGATGGGATATAAATAGATTGGATAGTTTGGGTAGGTCTTGATATTACAAAATTGTTTGTATAAAATTTGTATGATTTACTTTAGTTTAACCAACTATATCATTCAGTGGCTTGCTTAAAACATCTGACCAATTTATGCGAGAGGTTGTCAGTAAACATTACAACCATCCCACCACCCCTCACACTTGTGATTGCTCCTTTCACACTTTGCACAGTAAAAGGTGACAAATACAGAGGCTGCAAAGACGGGGTTGACTATGGGACCTCCACCAAGCCATTGCCTAGGGTCCACCTACAAAGGTGAGCTGTTCTCCTTTACCAACACAAGGTGAAGTTTGGTTGCTGCAAGTTATTTATACTGCACCCAAAAAAGAACCTTGGTCTGTGTCATGGATGTTGGCCGTTGTCCACTGTCCCGTTGCAGTAGATTTTTGGTTGCCATGATCCAATAATTTTATCACTTTTTGAGTTGCCTCCGAGAAGGTGGAGCTGATCTTCTGATTTCATTGGCATTGTCTCAAGGTTGCCACAGAATTAATGGCTGTCAGAGGCCTTTTATACTTTTTCGGTGAAGACTAAACCCCTAAATGTAAAGATGAACCTCATCTTCCCCAACCTGACTCTTATTGGTAATCCATAATGCAAACCATTAGTAACCACCTTCATCCATGTGGAATTTTGTCATTGGTATCATATAAAAATTGCATTTCTACAATTTCTACAATCTACAATTACCCTGCATTCCCTTGCAACTTTTGCTGAACCCCCAAAAATGGAAGGACATCTTATTCATAAACAGCCTGCCAAGATACACCAATATGTTCACTTAAAGGTTATCCTGTGGAGAACTCCTTTCATTTTTCATAGGCAACTGAACCTTTGGTGTACCCCTTGGTATCACCTCTTCATGACTGGTGTCAAAATCAGAGTAAGATTGTTGGAGGAAAGATTGAAGACCCTTACACCCTCATTTGGGTATTCCAAAGCTTGCTGTGGGCTTTAAAGGGTCGTCAATAGTTAACGACTGGCCAAATGCATGCCAAAGTATCATATTTGCTCTCTGTTAGGAGGGGCGCAATGGAATATCAGTGGAGGGACAGGTGTTTTAACCTGAATGATGAACGTTGATGGACCATTCCCCCCTACAGGCAGGCCATCCCTACAACAAGACCTCTTTGACCACACTTTCTACTTGCATTCACCAGGAGATCATGAACCTTACCTTGGCCCCAGCAGGAGTCTGGAAGGGACAATGAATGGATGGACACAACCAGTATAGCCACACTGACCCTAAGCCAGAAGAGGGGGGAAGGAACTGGCTACAGGACAACAGGGAGACGTAACTCTTTCATAACCAATGTAGTCCCAGCACCTGGAGTTACAGTCCACATGAGTTTATTGATGGCTCACCAGCTACTTTTGCACATTTTCACTTTATTGTGAATTATTTTCCTTTGAATGTTTTAGTCAGTGACATGCCTGTGTTTTTTTTCCTAACTCAAAAGTTGTCTATAAAAATGTTTTTGTTTTTTTTTTACCGTTTCATTCTATACAAATTTAAGATGTGTATAGATGACTGCTGTGCAAACAGTCCCCATTCTGTACTATGTAGAGGGGAAGAGGGAGGATGAACGAGCAGCACTCTGCTCATGAAAGATGTCAGGCAACTGCTGTACACGTCAGTCGTGGCACAACCATTTGTCTCGTGATAACCATATCTTGTGCGTTCATACCCTTAGCAGTAAATGTGCAACCCCCCTCCTTCCTCAGGGAGGCAAGAGCAGTAGAGGTTTGCATGTTGATGGACAGGGAAAATGTGGTCTCCCTAACCCCTCTGTCCCTCCCTGTCAAGTATTAGATAGCTGGACAGATCATGTGTTCCCCCACTGCATTTCCGCCTGACATCCCACCACATGGTGTGTTAGGTATAGTGCCACTCTAGCACCCTTGTTTAGGTAAGAAGTCTGGGGGTACTGTGTGTGTCTCCCTGACACCTCTTCTCTTCTGCACTTTAACCTCTAAGTCCTTGTCCCCCTCCCTCCCTCCACCGCTGTTTCTCTTCAAAACCATAATCCATCCGTCCATTTTTACTCCACAACACTTGCTCATTTAGATCCAAATCCCACCCTTCCTTTATCCCCCACCACAACTATCCTTCTTCTGAACCCAAATGTTCCTTTTCATTCCACAATTGTCTCTTTTCGGGTCCCACTTCCCACCACAACTGTCCATCTTCTGGTCCCATACCCCTTTGCCCTAGTTCCCTCCATAATTGTCCCTCTTCTGAACCCAAATCCTTTTGTTCCTTTTCTATTAACAAGTGTCTCTTTTCTGGACCCAATTGCCACCACAACTGTCCATCTTCTGGTCCCAAACCAGTCTGTCTCTTTTTTCCTCCACAATTGTCCCTCTTCTAGGGCCAAATCCCACCACCTCACTATTTACCACACCTGTTCTATTTCTAGACCCTGTCCTTCTTTCAACCTGACCTACTATGACCTGAGAATCTCTGTTTTTCAGATTTTCAAAATTAGGGTCTGGGTTCTAGCTTTCTTCTTAGCCTGTGTGCTAGGAAAAATCTGTGACGGCAAAACAGGTGGGGGACCCATCTGCCTTTACACATGCAGTTGATGAACTGGGAGGAAAAACAATATGTTTCCAGTATACATTACTGCAGAACGCTACACCACATGAATTAATCTGAATGGCACAATACAACCATCTGCTACCTACTGGCTAGAGTCCTTCTTCACTGTTCTTCTGCATCCCAAACCCCCCATTCTTCTTTCTACTCAACTGTCCCTGTTCTGGACCCCAAACCCTTCATCCCTCTTTCCTTTACAATTCTACGTTTACTGGACCCAAATCCATCTTTCATACTCTCCTCCACAACTTTCCCTCTTCCCAAGCCCAATCACTCTCTCTTTCGATCACAGCTACCCATTCTTCTTGACCCAAATCTTCATGACTTTTTGATTGAATCTTATTTTTTATTGATAAACGTATCATATTTTTATTTTTAGTGGCCAACCCCAGCAGAATATTTAGACATAGCTGGATTGTTCCTAAGCTGTTGTGAGGCAAATATGGGGTAAATTCTGTGACTACATGGGAACTATGTGAGAACAGGTGGGACCAGTGCCGGGTCCTAGATACCATCTGCAAGCTTGCATGTTCTTCCCATGTTCATGTGGTTTTCCTCTAGGTATCCCACCCTACCACCTCCAAGAACAAGCAGTTAGGTTAGCTGTCTCCCCCACAAAACTGATGGATATGTTAGAATAATACAATATAAAAGAAGAAGTGGGAGACGTACTTGTCCAATTTTTATGTTGTGAAGATCAAGGAGACCATGTGCTTGTGTATACAATGAATGATCTTTCTTCTCATAGCTGTGTTTTCCTAATCAGTTATTAGCCCTTCACTGACTGCAATGTATAAGGATATAGACTTGGATTTGGACATTTTATCAATTCCTTTAAGTACTGTTAGGAATTATTCTAGTTTATTGCTAAGTTTCACATACTGGTGAAGGTCAAGGTGAACACCACGCAATGCATACATTTGTATCATTTTTTTTCTCCTTTGTGTTTCGGATGTCTTGGCTTGTCTTATGTTCAGAGACCAACTGCAGCTCCTATTTTTATTATGTTATATTATAATAGTGCTAATTAGAAAATTAAGTCTGGTAACGAGCACAAGAGTTAATAAACAAAGTACAACCCTACTTTCCCTTCATTCCTTATTTGCAGTGTATATGTTTGGAAATAACCTAACCATAGTAGCAGAGTAATGAGATGCTTGAGTATCACATTTTATGGATCTGTAGTAGAAACTAAACATCATGTATTTTATGTCCAATGTATGTCAATGGAAAATGTATGGATAAGAGAAAGACCATTGTATTCTCTCACATGCTGTTCCAAATCCAAAAAATAAATCCAGATACTTCCATTTTAAATCCGCTTCACTTTCTGCCTCTGTTATGTGATTGAACCGTCTCTTCATCTTTGATTTTATCGCTTCTATTGTGTTCTCAAAATTGATACGCAAAGCAGTGAGCCGTAATCGTAGCATCATATACAGTAGACCTACTCTTAAAGCGTACCTAAAATTAGCAATTTTACTTTACATAAAAGGTAAGACAAGGGTTTTTTTTTTTAAGTGCAACGCCCTTTCTTTTTTAAAAAAAAATAATTCTCATTCCTACGTATGCGAAGTGAGATTGGCAAGTTTGTTTTCCTAATCTACGTCACCCGATTTCGCACCTGCGCAGTGCGAGATTGGGTGACGTAGGAAGAAGAACGCCGAAGAAGAAAGTAGAAGATGTCGATGCCCGGCACTTCCTCAGTGCCAGGTCAAAGGCGAATCCCGGGACGACGCTTTAACAGTGCTTTTTATTGGGTTTCACTGCACCCCTCATTTCAAATCCTGGCCTCGAAAACAAGTAATTCCATATATATTAGGTCACAACATAAAAGTTATATCAGCAGAGCAAAACTCAGTGGGTTATATAATTAAAATAGTAGATTTTGTATTTATTTATGCATAGGTCAACCACACCAGAGAAAAACCATTTCAGTGTTCGGAATGTGGAAAGGCTTACGTTGGTGAAAAAACACTGGAGTTACCCTTGATGTCCCACACAGGAACTAGACCATTTCAATGTACAGGGTGTAGTAAAAGTTTTGGGACTAAGCAAATACTACAGGTGCATTTCAGGGTTCACACTGGAGAGAAGCCGTATGAATGTCCTGAGTGTGGGAGGCATTTTGCTACCAGTACCCATATCCAAAGCCATAAGGCCACCCATTCCAACCTGAGAGAGAAGTTTTTTATCAAGTTGCAGCTATTCTGGTCATTTAAAATCCCACAAAGGAGAGAAACAATTTACTTGCCAAGTATGCAATAAATGTTTTGCAAGAAAAGGTAATCTTTTCACACACATGAAGATGCACATCATAGAAAATACTAGCCAATGCTCCGAGGACAGGCAAGAAAACAATTGTGACAAAACTTGTGGACGAGTTTTTGCATCTATGACAAGCATTTTTCTATCAACGCCAGGTTGATGGAACATATAAGGGTCCACACCCGAGAAAAACCTTTAAAATTACTTTATATATATATATATATGATTATATATATATATATTATATTTACTTTATGGTTTTTGAGTTAAAATGTGATGTGATCGCAGTACTGGCTGGAGGTAAATGATCTCAGGTCTCTGCTTGCAGGAATCAATATCACATTGGACCCAGTGACTCACTTACTTACCTGATGGTCAGAGGTGTCCCGAAACCTATGACAGCACTGCTTGTTGACAGCAGCCAGATGTCTCATTACAGCAAAGTGGAAATCTACACTTGCCCCCACTATCTCAGACATTCATGAACTTATTAAAGATGTACAGGGGATTGAACATCTATCTGCAAGGCTTTAAAAGCCTTGGACAAATTTGATGCCATATGGTCCCCTTGGGGGGGGGGACCAACATATTCTAGCAGGGCCCCAGGCTGGACCGGGGACTTTGCAACACATGCCCGCAGGAATGTGATTATAATATTGTTCATTATCTGGAAGGACTAGACGGGCTCTTTACCTCCCTCGGCCTCAAACTCTACCCCTCCTCCATCCTATTTTCTATTGTTTTATTTTTCCAACTTCTTACTTTGACCACATATCTCGTTGGTTATTATCAACGGATGCTTTTGTACTGTCACAGAGGGAGGTATCTGGTATATTGGTATAACCGGTGCATTGGTATAACCGGCGCATTGGCTTGCCACTATCATTGTTCCAAATACTGTAAAAACCAAGATGTATTAGCAATGCAAATATTCACTTTGTTTTTCTTTTCTGTTCTCATCTTGTTATATATGTTTGAAATCACTGTATGCAATTGGTCCATGTTTATTTCTTTACTTTGTTACTGATTTTGTTTGATAAAAATGTACATTTTAAAAAATGTGCAAAAGCTCCCAATTAAGCTTCTGACTGACTTCTTCCAAAACTTGAAAATAATCTTCTCACAGTTTATTTGGGCTCAAACAAGGCCTAGGCTAAATTTCAATTTGCTACGATTGACAAAGAAACAAGGTGGTGGGGAGACATTCAGAAAGGAAACAGCAGATCCAATTAGAACAAGAAATGGCAGAGATTTCGTTGATTGGGCTACCTTGGAGTGTTCCTCCTACCCCTGGCCAGATGCGTGGGCATCCCACGATAGAGGCTATTCTAAATGGATTTCATAAGGTGGCTCAGTCTCCCAGAATCTCGCCTAAACTCTCACCGCTATATCCAGTAACGGGCAATGGTAAGTTACAACCGGGACTAAATGATCCAAAATTCTGGCACCATCAGGAGTCCATCAGGTGAGCTATTTTATGCAAAACTTGCATTGGCAAACAATAGTCAAGATGACTACAGGTCTTTATATTCTCAAAGGCATTCTGTGTACCGACCCTCACCTCCACTACTTCCTTATATTTTCTGGGGTAATTCCAGTCATTCTTGTTGATGATTATTATTATCTTCTTTTATAATTAAAACACATACCACTCTAAAAGTTATTTTGTAACTCTTGTGATGGCACATCTAATTAGGATGTGTACCATTTACTTGCCTCTTGGTGAATGTAGTACTGTAATTTATGTTGATATGTATAGTAAGAAGATGTTTATATTGTGATTATTGTATTATATTCATGTTATACACACAGGCATGTACAATTGGATGCTAACGAAATTTTAACCTATCAGCTATTATTATATAAATATTTTCTTCCAATCAAAAACCAAGGAAGGATATCGGTAACACCCACGACTAGCCCTCTCGGAGCTTCAGGCTCTGCACACAAGGCGGTGATAGTATCCAATAAAATCGCTGCTTCTCCTCCCAGTGGGCGGTATATCTCCGCCTGAACCAAAAAACTTCATTATAGTACCGCGCATGCGCGGTAATACAAACTAATTCAAACTTTATTTACTAGCGACCGTCACAGAAGGGCGGAAGTAGTTCCTTCAACCCACACTAGTTGTGTCAACATTGCGCATCAACGCACGCGCACTAGCCCACCCACTGAGACATATGTAACCCATTTAAGGGAGAGTCGAGGGCAGCTGTTACCTGGACGACTGCCTCCGGCTCACTCCCTTCCGTTATACCACAACGATATCATTTTAAAGTAAGTTCACCATTACTAACTATAGTTTTACACATTAAAGCATTGGATTAATACTAGACATATTTTTCGCTACTTTTAGATAATTACTCTCTATCAACGTGTGTCCTATACATAGTATAATCAGTAACCCTCTAAAATAAGATTTACACCCTGTCTATGTATACACTATAAGCATACTTCAATATATTTCCCCCACTCCCTCTATCGGTGTGGAAGGGGAAATGTTTTATTTGCAATGATAGAACTGACATTTGTATCCAGAGCCGGCCTAATGCAACCCAGCGTAACACGTGCGCCATCTTGTGGACAATTTTAAATACTACACTTTATACTATTATTACCATTCTAATCATATTTATCTTTGCCTTTAATACATTACAGACTAAATCCTAGTCCTGCAATACTATCAACATTATACACTATATTATCATTTATTAAGCATTGTAAGTACCTCACCTCCTTTTGTTTTTAATGAATTTCTCATAAAAACAGTTTGGCATATAACATTTCCTATTTTTTTAATGTTTTCCTCTTCTTAGTCACACTTATAATCTTTTGATATCAAGTATTATTCTATCAGATATCGGAGAACTGATTACAACCTGCGTAGTTACCTACCGGCATGCAAGTGAGGCCTACTACTTTTGTGAATCATTAGCCCTATCATTACATACCTCTCTACCACTTTACCGACATGTATACCCCTTGTTTTCAAACCAGCCTGTTTCCATATCCTTGAAATACTTACCCGGAACTAACTTAATAGTTCAACCATTTGGCTCCAACAACTCCAATATGTTTGTGTGAAACATATGGTCCGTTATGTACAGTGTTTTATGTATCCATTCATTGATACCGTGTATTGTTAGGATTCTCCAAGGTCTCAGAATCTCCTGAGGAAGCCCACTGATGTGAAACGCGTTGGGCTTTGGCCATAATGTGTTATTAATACGTTCTATGTAAATTCAGATCCCCTGAGATCTAAAAGGAGCCTTGTGTATATCTATCACAATAAGACAAAATTAACACATTATGTTTTAAGTAAATGTATGTGTATATCATACTTGCAATTTTTTCTTTTGCTTAATGAGTATCAAATAAAAGATTTTAATTTGCCGCTTTTTCCAGTTCTATATTTAATATTATTTTCAGAGATCATTCTGGCCTCTGAATGTCAATCTTTCCTGATATAACAGCCTTCTGAAACGTTCACAAGAGCAAGGTGGTGTAGTAAAGATCTGGGATGGGATACCCAGTACCTTTTATATACCATTGCTGGTCAATAGGTGCAAGTTTTAGGAGTGTTATGCTATTTTGGGGTCCCAGAAGCACAGGCTTAGACGGTACTAATCAGGAACAGTGGCATCCTTTTGGAATTTGCCTTTACTGTGCCCACCAGTAGGCCCCCTAGTGGTTGTAATGAGATGTCCATCAATGACAGTCCCCAGATGCACCTTTTATTCTCTGGGTTTAATAGCAGGTGGCACTTGGAAAGGTTAACAAGCTTTTTTTTTTTTTCTTTATTATTTTTAAAAGAAAACATAACCAAAAAAAAAAAAAAAAAGTAAAACTCTGTCTACATTTGTGGAAAAACAATTTGTCCTCTATGTATTTTCAAATGTCTATTCAAGTCGTTTTTCTGTGCGAAGCTCTTGCCGCACTCTCTGCAGATGAATTTCTTGACGCCGGTGTGGCCCCTTTGATGGGAAAGAAGGTTGGACCTCTGGGCGAAGGCCTTTCCACATATGGGGCAGACAAAGGGCTTCTCACCGGTGTGGATTCTGCGATGGGTGATGAGTGCCGAGTTGCAGGAGAAGTGCTTGCCGCAGTCCTGACAGACAAGCGGCTTTTCCCGCGTGTGGATCCTCAGGTGGGTGACCAGGTGCGACTTGCAGAGGAAGTTTTCACCGCACTCTGAACAGACGAAGGCTCGCTCTCCGGTGTGGACGCTTTGGTGACGGATCAGATGCGACTTGTACGGGAAGATTTTGCCGCAATGGTTACACGTCAGCTTCTTCTTCTTATGCGTCCTCTGGTGCCTCATCAGGTCTGCATTGGTGGGGAAGAGCTTGGAACATTCGGAACAGTTGTAAAGTCTTCGTGGCATTGGCAAAGACTGGAGTGCTGGAGCCAGAGCCGGCTTTATCTGAACGGCCTGGTTGAGCTCGTGATGCCTCATTAGCATGGCGCTCATTTTTGGAGTAGTGTTGTTGAGTTTTGGAGGTTGACGGACCAGGCTTGGCCTGTAGCCCAGAGAGCGAGGGATGTAGAGATGTTGCAGGTTCATTTCTTGGCGGGGGACCGGTTCTTCTCTTCTGTAAAACATTGGACGTTTGGTTTGAGTTTGCTGAGTGGATATGTAGATGACATCCTCATCGCTCGAGTCAGACTCCGGAGCTTGGGCATTAGAAGACGTGTACTGAGCCTGGATATAAAGCTCGGCATTGTGGAGATCTTCGTCGTCATCGTCGTCACTAGAGAAGGATTCATCTGACTCGTTGCTCACAGATCTCCCAGGCCTCTCGTTTGGATTGTATATTGTCATGTACTCTGCCCGGGGGATGGGCCTAGGAACAAATTTAGCTCCTCTTATACCCTGGGGTAGGATGGGCCTAGGAACAAATTTAATTCCTCTTGTGCCCTGGAAGGACTGAAATTTAGGCTGAAAAACGGCAGAACTTTTGGACTTTAAGTCATCTGTTAAAGAAAAGATAAAATATGATTAGAAAATTGTAAACAGAAGACCATACCATTTGAAGGTACATAAAAAAAATTGGAAAAGCCGTAATGGGCCGAGGGGGGTAGGGGTATGTTTTCTAAGCCTGGAGTTGGGCTTTGACTTTGGAAACGAAATTCATAACCTTCAATTCAATTCAACCTTTTTCTGTACCACCTACTTTACTTTACACCATCTTTTCTGAATAAACCAGAACAGCAAATCTATAGATCAAATGGTGTCTGCTCTCCTAAAAATAACCTAACAGCTGACGTTATATTTTTCCTTGACATTTGATGCCGAAACTTCTGGGATAGATGACCATTGGACCAGCGCCTCTGTAAGTGCATTGGAGTAATCGGGACATGCCCCAGCCGGCAGGTAAAGCCTATTTAGCTTACCCGGGTTCTTCTCTTGCTACGCACTGCACGTTATATTGTCTCGTCTGGTGAGTCACAAGCTCCATCACTCAAACCTCACCTATCAGGAGATTTGTACACGTGTGAGATTTGTACACGTGTGAGATGTGTACACGTGTGAGATGTGTACGTGTGTGTGTAATCAGTTTAAATGTCCTTAAGAGGAACACATCTAACCTGGTTGTGTAAAGTTGGGTCAATCCTCACCACTGTGGTTGTCTTGGTCAACCAGTAACATGAACTATGGCTGAGTTTTGGTAAACTGTCCTATACCAGGACACAGTGAGTCACGTGTTAATCTAATATCAGCCTTGTAAAATGTTATACACAAATGCCTTTAGATTCATTGTCTGCTTAGTCTGTTAGCCCATCTGAAGATGATAATGTGTTGGGTGATATTCTGTAAAATTGTAGAATAAGAAGGATTACATCTGGTCTATTCATTTGTACATTGGTGGAGAGATCTGTGTGTTTGTTTATTAGTGTGTAGAGCGTTGCTGTGTGATTAGCACATGCTTTCAGAGAGCATGAAATCGCTGTAAAGCCTTTGGTAATTCCACACACAGACTGGGTTCTGTGTTGTTGGCTCAAGGATGTCCGGGACAAACCGCTGGAGTCCGGGACTTCGTGGGGGTCAGGGACTCCCGGGAATTACAGATTTGTGCCGAGTGAGCAAATCTGTGGATACGGCTCACTCCGGGAGGCAGGTTAAAGTAATATAAGAACACTTTAAAGCTAACCATGAAGAAGGTTTGAACAAGAAACACTTGTGAAATATGCTAATACCTGGCTAAGTGAAAGTTTGAACAGAAGTGTTTGGTGCATCTCCTCCTGCCAAGATGTGAAAGTAGACAAAAGAGATTATATCATCCCACGCTAGATAAAATACATCAAAAGCAGTAGAGTTTACAAAACTAA
>NC_092867.1:56619697-56621749 GCF_032062135.1 Pyxicephalus adspersus
GGGACTGCAGTATACTGTTTGGCCACTAATGTTTTCATGGCGCTGTTCTGCAGAAACACTTGCTTGGTAAACTAAATACACGTTGAGACGTCCCTGCTGCCTGCTGTCCGCGGTGCTACGAGAGGAAGGCTGGCCTGTGTGTGGAGGTAAGTAAAAAAAAAAAACCGGCGCACCTCAGGGCCGGAGGTTGTCAGATTTTTGATTGTCAACTGTATTAATAAAATGGAAGTTCTCAGATCAAAATGATTTTACAAATGTATTTATCTTTGTAAAAAAAAAAAAATCATATTATTGGTTTGCGGGATGGAAAATGATGAATTTAGTGGTCCGTGAGGTCGGAAAGGTTGGCGACTCCTGGTATAAACACATGGTCCAGATTACCAAACAGTATGATCGGGATGTTCCATGGTTAACCTGGTTGTATCCTGACAACTGGTTTAGGGGAATATTCTGGGCCTAGCTCAAACCAATCCATGCAATTTTTTTACTCTCTGTTGGGTCATATTTAGGCTTTTTTTTTTTCTTTGGGATTAGAAAATATACATCACAGAAAGAGACTCCAGTTATGTACAAGATTTCCCACCAGTCTCCGACCTACAGATGTTGAATGGTTTTGTCCTGGGTATTGTGTTCTCAACAGTACAAATGCCATGTCTAATGTAGGTGTTTGTTTGGTCAGTGGAATGAACTAAAAAGAACCAAAAGGGGGGAATGAAAATGATTTTGTCTCGGTCTCCATGTTGTTTTTAGTCTCCATTTTGTAGCAGAACTATCCATAGTAATTTTTCACTTCAAAGATTTAATTACTTTTCTGTACCACCTACCTTACTTTGTATAAATAACACCATCTTTTCGGAATAAATCAGAACAGCAAGCCTGTGGTGTCTGTTCTCCTACGATTGTAATAACCTGACGTTTCTTTAAGAAGAAGATACCTTTTTCCTTGACAATAAGCACAGGTGCATTCCATAGACTCAGCTGTCAAGTCATGTTTGAGCAACTCTCAGGGAGCTCCATGATGTCATCAAGACCCCTATACCCTAAAAATTCTTAAAGTCTTCTCGGAAGCAGCTTGGACACCCTTTAGCGTTATGTCCAGTGCAAAACATTGGGCAGAATTCTATAGTAATGTACCTTATGGAACCTTTGGAGAAACCAATTTTTTCTGGGATATGGGCTAAGGTTCTAATTTTTGAACAGAACTTGTTGAAGATTGGGATGGAACCTTCAAGATTCCGGGACAGATCCCCATCGAAGGATCTTGGAGACAAGGACGGTTGGATTTTGCAATCATCTAAGGGGAAAGATGGCACAGGTTTAGCTATGGATTATTTGTTGGGTCATCAACCACCTTGGAAGCATCTCAAGAAGGTAACACCATCCCAACCACACCACAAGGTTCATTCCATTGTGTAGGATGGGATGAATGGAACGAGATCCATGAGAAGACAACTCAGGACCACTGTGAGTCTGCATTGGCCAAAAGATACATGTGGACACCTGGAATTATTCTAGGGTTACTTCAAGAACAGGTGGGTAGGCCAAAAATAGGAAAACCCTAATTTCAACAGGAACAAATGTCACTAGTTACCTATTATCTTACTCCGCGAACCTTGCGACTGCTGACCCTCCATCATGGCTTCAGTGTACAGATCCTTGTGTCCTTCTAAATACTCCCACTCCTCCATGGATAAGTAGATGGCGACATCCTGATACCTAATAGGAACCTGACACACACAATGATACAGTCACCATCCAGACACATCCCATAACAATCTCCCAGAATTCCCGGCACCGCTCACCTCTCCCGTCAGCAGCTCGATGATCTTGTTGGTCAGTTGTAGAATCTTTTTCTCGTTTCTCTCTGGTGTCACAGAGGGAGGTGGAAGCTTTGAGGTTGGGCTTTGGCTCCCGCTTGAACTTTCCAAGACACAGGGGCGGCTACTGCTGGGTGCTGCATCATCAGGAGTCTTCTTTGAAGGTACATAATCCTAGGTTACAATGAAAAGAGATTAGTCATGTCATGTGACCTCCCAGAATCCTCCTCACACC
>NC_092867.1:56626821-56639289 GCF_032062135.1 Pyxicephalus adspersus
AATACAGACGAGTGATGTCATGTGACCTCCCAGACTCCTCCTCACCTCTCCGGTCAGCAGGTAGATGATCTCCAGGGTGATGTTGAGGATCCTGTCAGTCATCTGACTCCTGTCTTTGTCCATCTTCAGGGATTCATATAACCGTTCTGGAACAATACAACCAACATCGTTCTCAATAAACGTCCCTGAAGATTGGTGATGGAAAATATGGACCTGGCGTTGGGTTAGCCAGCGTCAGCTCATTTCTGGGATACAATAGTCTTTTATTCAGCCCGTCCTTGCGTCACTCTCGCCTTTATAGTCAACTTGAGCACTGAGCAGGCCTCGTACCACTACGGCCAATGGATGACCCAACCATAACCAAGAGAATGGCCAACACCATCCCATACCAGACTACAACTAACAGAGCCTCCATGTTAGGTCACACCCACTTTTTATTATGTTTGAGGGTACAGAGGGCTACATTGGTAGGTTAGGGGTTCCCTTCTCCTCCGTAGGGCTTTCCCGGCACCTTTTGCCCGGTCACAGTACTTATATAGGTCTTGGGTTAAGGTGAGACTGGAAAAAAAAGAATGTGGGCGGGACCGGGAAGACGGGGCTGTATTTTCCAGCCAATCCCCATAGTGGAGTCATAGTGAATCCTACAAAGGATTTATTCGGATGTTTGGTACTGTGCTCCGGTATAAGTCAGAGCTATAAAAATGCATGCTAATATATAAATTAACGAATAATGATTATTTATATATCATTTGATGTGATTTCTCATGGCTGGGGTTGATTCCCATGTCTACCTAGGAGGGGAGCTGCTGTGCACATTGCCTGGCTGCCCTGGGTCCACTCCTGGCTCATCCCAATACAGGTGTTGTGTGGCTCCTCCCCCTAGAGGCCGCCCCGCCCCCTCGTGTTACCCTGTGGGGCTGATGGCTCACCTGTCTGGCCAGGTCACAGCCGGATTAGCCGCACAATAGAAGACACATCTGCCTTCAGTTTGCAATCACTAAAATGTAAACTCCCAAGAACATGTCGGCTCTTTATTATGTCACTGGCTCCTCACTGCACACGCTAGAGGGCAGCCACTATTTTCCAGATATGTCCCTGGCGTCGGAGCCATGTTGTCGGAGTCGCTTGGCCTGCCCGCATCGATTTTGTCACCGCCAAAATGGCCGCCGTCTAGCAGACAGATTCTGGCCAGCGCAGCCTGGGGGTGGGACCGGACTTCCGGTGATGTCATCCTTGGGGGTGTGCGCACCCAATCTTCCCTCCTGGGCGGTGGGGGGCATTGTGTAATGTGGGCGGTGTAAAATAGTTCCGACCCCAAATAATGTGTCAAAGTTCATATTTATTTCTATATTTTTATTATGTTATATATATTTTCTGTTTGCATTTCTTTTTATATATAATAATATGTATGAATATTTTTATAATTTTGTATTTATTCCCTCCTGGCTTATTGGGGCCACCACATCCTGTATTTCCATGTTTTTCCCCCAATATCCTGGCAATAATGGAGCATAGGGGGGAATATCTAACGTTTGTATAGATTCTGTAGGCCCTCATCCTAGATGGTGATAACTTTGTGTCCGTTACATAATGTGCTGTGATTTGTGGACTCTGGAGCTGGGAGTCAGAGGTGACTGGACACTGGAGGTTAGATCTGACCCCCCTATGACTCATTATTAACAGTCGGATGTTTATTCCTAGGTACGGGAATCCTATACCATCCATGTCTGGGATGAATCGGGACCACACGACTCACTGGATATGGGGATGGAACGATTCTTTCTTTCCAGAGCACCTTTCTAAATACTGTCCTCATGGCGGTGTAGGGAGGGACTTTGAGCCTCCTCCTGACGAACCTGAACTTGTGGTATTGATGTCATATATTGTATAGACACACTCATGAAGATCTCAGCCAAGGAACCAAACTGGGACCACCCAACTGATGTGGGTTCTTACCAGGGCCAAATACAATGGTAAGGTGACTTCCGGTGATGGAGGAAGCCATGGCTAGGCATACATAAGAGGGGAGGTAGAACCGGTCATTCCCACTCCTCTTACCTGTCTAGATATCCTACCCCATTGATAAGGATAGGAGGGGATGGCTTCATGCAGAACATTTGCTCCCACAGATATGAAAACTTCCTTGTAACCTGAGGTGACCACAATACAATCGGATGGTGCAACCCTTCAACCACCTACCTGTAAATTATGTACTCCATCAGCTTTTACCCAAACGCCCCTCACAAATTGACGGTTATCCCAAGGATTGAACAATCAGAGTGTACGCTGTATAGCTAGCATTAACCTGTACATACTTCCATTCTTCTAGTTTTAGTGATCTGTGGTGGCCTCATCTTCCTACTGTTGGTGGACAGCTCAGTTACCTAGCCTGGTCTTCTGCTGTTGCAGTCAGTGGTTCCTGAGTATCTCCATGGTTGATGTTGGGCAGTGTGTCCCTGTTATCGGGTTTAGGTCCACCTGAGCTGGGTACGTTGGCAGTCCCTTCCTACAGCAGGCATTGGTTCAGCAGCTCCCACACTCAAGAACTGAAGACTTAATGATAGGAAGCTTCCTGTCTGGCTAATTGGTTGTAGATTAGCTCAATACGGAGGCTGGGCGCTTGGTCCAATACTTGGATCAATCCTATAACGCATGGCTACTATTAACCATCATGAGGAGCTGGTGGGAGGGTGGAGGAAGCTACAACCTGAACACCCAACAGCTCCATGTGACTTTGGACCAATGAGATCTTCAGAGCGCCCAAGCCTCAAACGTACCGTCTCATGCTGCTGTGTTAACAAAGATGCAAAATAACAGCGGGGCTTCAATAGAGAAAAGAACTTGGGTTCTACCGAAGACAATAAGTAATAATACTTTTCTCATGTCTTCCATGATGTTTTGGGTGCCACCAACTAAAGGAAGCTGCAAAGAACCACCAATCAACAGAATCTGAACAGTTGATTGGTCTCTTGTATATCCCTTGAGTTTTTTCTTATCAGCTTTGTCCTGGACAACATCAACATTAGTTCTGCCCCACATTTGGGGTATCATTTACCAAAAGCAGTACCTACCCTTCCCTTCTGTCATGACATTATGTTTTCCAAACAGGTCCTCCATAAGCATGAAGTTACTTCTGGTCTGGTCCAGCCATTACACATAGATAAAACAAGATTGTTACCCCCAATGTGACTCTACATACCACCAGGGACACCAAAGAACACTGAACAATCACCTTTATAAAAGGAACAAAAATAAGCTCATTGGAGTCATCTGTGATACGTGTGAATGCTGATAGGTGGGAGCGACTTGTGAATAAAGTTTAGGTTTTCTCCCAGGAGCTCTAACTCTTCCTATGGGTTCCTCGGAACTTCAAGTCCAACTTCTATCGTTCTAGTTTTACCAGGGTACAAATCATACAGGCTGAGGGTTGGGTAGGGCATGGCTCCCATCCCTTTCCCATGGTCTCCTGTAATAAGACCTTTGGGCTCACCTCAGTGCCCATGGGCTCCTCGGCATATGAATGCCAACCCTGATTTTCCATGTTCTGCCAGTGTAACAAGTGTGCAGGTTTCATGGTGGGGAGGTATTAACAAAAAGAGCTTTGGCCCCCTTTTCTGAGACTTTTTCTTGAATGCTCCATATCATTGGATGGGTTGCTCAGAAGACCAACAATGCCAAGCCTGATCTTCTTTATTAAAAAGAGGGGCCCTACTCACTTTTTTCATAGTCTGCTCTGACTTTTTCCCTAGAGCTTCTTCTCTTTGCATGGGTTCCTTTAAACACCAATGCCAAGTTCTCTTCTATTCGATCTACCACAGTAACATGCATAGGGGTCAGGGTATCATTTAAAAACAGCGCCCGTCCTCCTTGTGACGTCACACCAGCTGCTCCAACTCTAGTTATGGGCTCCTTGGCACCTTTTATCTACCTTCTTCACAGTAACAGTGGAAGGGGTGGGGGGAATTATGAAAAAACAAAGTCCTGCCCACCCTTCCCTCCCTCCCCACCACACCAGTCTCTTGTGACTTTCAACCAAGTGCGCCATCTCTTCCTATGAGTTCCCCAGAATGAGCCAACAAGCATTTTGTACTACCAAGTATAGTCATGAGCACAAAAGACAGGGGTGAGGGCTAAAGACTCAACCCCCCCCCCCTCCAAAAAAAAAACCCATCAAACTTTACCATCCTGTTTTAGTATCGTGGCGGCTGAACAGTGTCCTCTTAAAGTCTACTATCTTGGTACCAGCCTGTTCCTACTATTGTCCTTCTCAGCTAGCAAATGGCTTCTCTGCACTATGGACCCTCTGATGGATGACCAGACTGGACCTCAGCATGAAAAAGTCCCCGCAGTCCGGGCACGTGTACCGCCTCAAGCCTTTGTGAGTCTTCCTGTGGTTGACAAGGTGTGACTGGCGGATGAAATTGGCGCCGCACTCAGGACAAGAGAAGGGTTCGTTTTCAGCGTGGAACTTCTGATGCATCACCAGACTTTGCTTCTGGGCGTACTGTTTGCCGCACTCGGTGCATTTGTACGGCTTTTCGCCCGTGTGCAGTCGCTGGTGTCGCAAATAGTTTGCCTTCTGAATAAACTGCTTTCCGCACTCGGAGCAAGAATATGGCTTCTCCCCTGAATGGATGCGGCGGTGCAGGACTAGGCTGGACTTGTGTTTAAAGAACCCACCACACTCGGTGCACGAAAATGGTTTATCGCCTGTCAGAGTCCGGTGGTTGATGGTCAGAATCTTTGGGCCAGCCTTAGGTTTGGTGCCCAGCACATCATCTGATTTCCACACAGTGAGGCGGTCTTTGGATTTAGGGTCATTTACCTTCCCGTAGTCTAGAGACGTCTTCATCTGAAAGTCAGCTGGAATACAGAAGCCAAGATGAATTTATGTGGAACGGCACATGATGACATTTCTCAAAAACACCCCCAAAGATCGAATGAACAAGTTTACCCAATTCAAAGATGCCACTCGGCCAGTGATGAATTAGAGGGAGTTTGTGCAGAATAGGGGTGCGGCCCAGTGCCAGGAAAGGATGGCGTCTAATACTGGGCAGATATCAAGCATTCCTTCTATACTAAAAAACAAAACATCATTTCTGTCTTTTCCTAATTTTTACACCCTAAAGCAAAAAATACCTGAAGCAGAGTCCACATGAATCTTTTTAGTATTCCTCATGGGCGGGCCTTCATGTAATTCATTATCTATTCAACCAATCAGAATTTTGTTGTGTGGGCCCAGCTTTCCCCTCATTTACCTGGGATGATAGTTATAGGGCTTTCCTTTTCTTTAATCACCAACTCTTCCTCCTCTTCATTCTCTGATTTGATGATGACTTTCAGGTCCCTGGGAAAGCCACCCTAAAAAAAAAAGGAGGGATCAGTTTATATATTAAAGAGGATCTGTGAAAATGTAAGTAGGAGGGACCACCAACACTGAATATACAGTCATACAACGCGGGAGGGTATGAAATGACTGCCAACTTCTGTGAAAGAACCACAGCTGACACCAACCTCATCATCTTCTGTTTGTTCCTCTTCCTTCCCAGTACAATCATCAGAGTGCAGATATTGGGCATGTGTCTGCAAAGCATTTCCACCAGAATCATCTACATGGATAGAAAGAAGGAATACTGGGATGAGATAGAATGGGAATCAATATGACAGGGATAGATGGAATAAAGATGGATAGAATGGGGATGGATGGAAAAGGGATGAATAGAAATGGGGATAGATGGCTAGAATGGACAGAATAGGAAAGAATACAATGGGGATAGATGGGATAGGGATGCAAAGAAAAGGGATAATAGTTTGGGATAGGGATTGATGGGATAAGGATGGATGAATAGAATGTGGATGGATGGGATAGGGATTGATAGAAAAGGGATGCATGGAGAGAATGGGGATGCATGGGATAGGGATGGATAGAATGGGGATGGATGAGATAGTATTACCACGAAAGTATCAGTGATTAGTGGATTTTACGGAACTACATCCCATTTTATATACCAAAAGAAAAACTGAGTTTACAGAATTGTTTTGGGACTTTTTGTGGTATTGCATAGATACTCATTAGTACATTGATATTAAAAATTAAATAATTTTTATTTCAATACTTGATAAAAAAAAAGTAAAAACATCAAACAAACAAGTTAAAAAGACCTTTTATTATACATTTCATGGATTGCAACCTCCTCACTACATACACAATTATTTTAACTTTGTGGAACAGATTCCAACTATGCTAATATGTATTGGCAGCACTTTTCACAGATCAGGGTCTCCTTCATCTCTTCCCTTTCTGACCTCTACTTTCCATCCGCCGTCTTCTGGACAGGTTCATATGGATGTACAATTTATAAGCTCATGCTGATAAATATTATTGACCTCCCTTATCCTGATGAAGCAGACCCTGATCTGTGAAGCGCGTCGCAACTGCATATTAGCATAGTTGGAATCTGTTCCAGAGAGATAAAACATTTGTGTTTTATTATTACACAGTATTTATATAGCGCCATCATATTACGCAACGCTGTACAAAGTCGATAGTTGTGTCACTAACTGTCCCTCAAATGTGGTCACAATCTACGTTTGTCCTGTGTATGTAGTGAGGAGGTTGCAATCCATGAATTGTCTGTTTGACATTTTCACATGTTTTAATCAAGTATTGAAATAAAAATGATTTAATTTTTAATAGTAATGTATTAATGAGTATCATTGAAATACCACAGAAAAACCTAAAACAATTCTGTAAACTTGTTTTTTCTTTTGATGGATGGGATAGGGATGGATGGATGGATAGATAGGGGATGGATGAAATAGGGATGGATGGATTGAATGGGGATGCATGGGATTGGCATGGATGGGGTAGGGATGGAAAGAATTGATGAATGGATGGATAGAATGGGGATGCATGGGACAGAGATGGATGAATAGAATGGGGATGGATAGAATGGATAGAATAAGGGTGGATGGAATGCGGATGCATGGGACAGAGATGGATAGAATGGGGATGGATGGATGGATAGAATAAGGGTGGATGGAATGCGGATGCATGGGACATGGATGGATGGGGTAGGGATGGATAGAATTGGGATGGATGGATAGAGTGGGGATGGATGGATAGAAAGGGGATGGATGGAATAGTGATGGATATAATAGGGATGGATGGATAGAATGGGGATGGATAGATGGATAGAATGGGGATGTATATTATAGGGATGGGTGGACAGACAGTTCCACTGACCTCTGTACTCACCTTGCTCGCCATCTATGGGGACTTCCTCTTCTTCCTCCTTGCAGTGTTGCTCCACCATGACCACCTTCAGGTTCTTCTACAGACAACACAAAGCCAGCAGAATGAAAGGGAACCCCTGAGAACCCCCGGTGCTGCTGGAGGCTTACAAGGAGCTAATAGGAATGCAAACTGGGGTACTTATATTAGCTGTAAGTTGTTTTTTCAATAGGTGGGTCATGAAAATCTACCTGGTCATGGCTGTCCTCTTCCTGTGTGGAATCCTGGGAATACAGAGGATGGGGACATCTCTCTGGTGGGCTCCCTATACTGGATCCATCTGTAGGAAACACACACACTGACTGAATACATTGTCTCTATGTGTTTATCAGATGATGGGGGATCTATCCTCCGTACTGCTCTCTCCTTTACAATAAAGTCTCCTCTTACCCGGTGATGTGAGGGTCTGGTGGTCCTCCATCATGACGTCCTTGTAGAGGTCCTTGTGTCCTTCTAAATTCTCCCACTCCTCCATGGACGGACATGGCACGCCATCACACACAATGAAGCCATCACCAGATCCATGTTATGAGGGGCCCAGGCCTGTAGAACACACAGGGACGGGTTGTAGGGTAGAGCGATAAATGATTATTGGCTCCATATTGGTTGGCCCTCATTTTATTATCACCCGGTGACCCTGCCAGTCAGCCACTTCCTGTCTTAGGGTGACAACGCTCAGCGGATGATCTGTCAGGCCAGGACTATATATGGGGTGACTGAGGATACATGTGAACCCATACACGTGATCCGAGCCTATTATAATGGGGATCAGTGTCATACAGGGAAGATGACCCCCCTTACCCCGGTGTGTACATACAGCTCCCTAGTGACGTCACTCTCCGCTACACACGCTTCCCATCACATCCATTGTGACGTCCAGAGGTGGGCGGGGCGGCTGGATCCCCAACAAGCGTGATACAGCCCGAGCGCGTTCCTGAGGATCTCTTCTGCACTGCGCATGTGCAGTGAAAAACTAAACGCCTCTGTCCTATGAGATCATCCTAAATACGTACTATCAGCTGATTGGGCATTTACATCGACGTCACAATCAGCTGTTTCTACTCTGACTGCGCGCGCATCTCCTATCTTTATGGGATTTTGCTTCTGTGTGAGCTAAAGCTGTGCCCCGCCCACTTTGTACTTTGACATAACCCCGCCCCTCGTACACCAGCAGCAGTATGAGATGTGTGTGTCCATGCTGCTGCCATTATTCCCAATGTATAAAAGTTTCATATCTCCCAGACTAATTGTTATACAAACATGAAATTTTCAGGGTACACGGGGGACCCCGAGAGCTAATAATAATAAACCTAATTTCAGCCCCCTGAACATAACACGTTGCCTCAAACATAAAATCCCAATAGGAATCTGGGATGTTTCCCAATAGGAATCTGGGATCCCGTTAAAGTAAAACTAAAGTAAAAATAAAACAAAAAATATTGCTTGCACAGATCTGTGACGTATGGCGCTGTATTTGTAAAAAATAAAATGCCGATATTACTGCACATGTGTGAGATCGCCATCTTTCTTCTTCCAATGACAGAAAAGTCGGTCTTGCTCATGCCCGTTCTGGGACCCTTCTGGGATTCATGGCGTGCGTATCCCAGGAGGCTCTGCGCTAACATTTAGTCTTTACCGCCACGGCACTAATGACAGAATAGTGACAGAAAACAAAAATTAAAAAAACAAAAAACAAGGGGTTATACCTCCACCCATACACCCTATATAAAATAAAAATTGTAGTGATTGGCTATTTCAGGACCAAGGTCCCCAAATGGAGTTTGCATATTAGAGATCCCCGGGGCCACTTCCATAGCATTGAGAATTATTATTATTATCAGAGAGTATTTATATAGCGCCATCATATTACGTAGCGCTGTACAAAGTCCATAGCCGTGACACTAGCTGTCCCTCAAAGGAGCTCACAATCTAATGTCCCACCATAGACATATGTCATTCACACAGTCCAAGGTCAATTTAGGGGGAAGCCAATTAACCTCACTGCATGTTTTTGGGATGTGGGAGGAAACCCACACAAACACGGGAGAACCGGCAAACTCCATGCAGATAGAGTCCCGGCTGGGATTAGGGTACTGCCAATTGTCTGTGTGCTGTGGTGCCTGAAATATAAATGTGCCCGCTCACCAAACTTTAAGGCTGCGTTCAGACTGGTGGCGCTATGGTGGTTTCTATGTGTCAGAATTACATATCAACAACCCAGGGACTTTCTACCCTACACAATAAACAATAACATGTGTACATTGGGGTTCAAGGAACGTAAAGGGACATTTATATGTGACAGGGCACTATGGAATGATAGTGGTGATGAAGTTTTAGTGGGGGGATGGGGTTAATCACAGTTAGTATGAGACTCATCCTAAGGTATATTAAAGCGTACCTAAACTCAGAACGTTCACTTTACATAAAGGGGAACACAATCCTTTTATTTTAAGTAAAAATTCTGTTGGTGTTTTTTGTGCAACATCCTTTTTTTCAAATTTAATTCTCGATCACCTAGGTCAGGGATGGCGAACCTATGGCACGTGTGCCAGAGGGGGCACTCAGAGGCAACCTTGCTGGCCTCCTATTGGCTGTGTCGGGGTGCTGTGCTGGCTGCAGGATTGTAGGAGTCATCAGTTAACCCTGAGAATACCAGGCTGTGGGGAGGAGGCAGTTGATGTGTATTGATCCAGCATTGAAAGGGTGAAGGTACAGAGGAGATTTAGGGAGGGTGTACGGGGATATTGTATTGCTCTGTCCTAGTTATGGGAAGTACAGTATGAAAGCTGAAGACACTGAACAGAGCTACACAGCCCAGTGACAGGAGTACCACCACTTTAAGAAGGGAATAAACAAATTTCTGGAGGAAAAGTCCATTGCAGGTTACTAGCCCTGATGGCTATATGCTACCTCATTATAGATGTGGGCCACTGTGAGATACAGGAGCTGGACTAGATGTGCCATTGGCCTGATCCAGCGGGCTCTTCTTATCCGGCTATCAGTCTTATCAGGTTGGTTCTGTCATAGATTGCTGAACATTGCATGAATGACATGCACACCTATTGACATACATTGTATAGTGACATGAAAGGTTACAATGTCATGGCATAGCGGCAGGTTGCGTTTACCTGAGATCACATGACCCGTGTAATGCTCGGGGTGCTGGGATAGGTCGGTGTGCAGGGTTCAGCTCTCTATGGCCTGTGTGTGTGCTATATGAGAGGACAGGACAGGCACTCATTGTACTGAACTTTGTATTAGCTGCTGTCCATAGGAACCAACAAGGGCTCCTGCTAATGGGAAAGTGAGGACATGTATGGATGATGGAGGTCTGCACGCCTCACCTCTATGGGAAATGTGTGGAGACTTCATCTTAATTCAAAGGTAGGAAATGCACTCAGTGGAACATTGTGCTGGTGTTCAGCAAATTCAAAAGGAACCCCAGCTGAGAATCACTGTTGATTCAGGGAATATCCATTTCTTTAGTGATAACTGCCCTGTTTCCCCGATGATAAGGCACTGTCTTATATTTTTTGAAATGCCAAAATATGCCCTAGGTCTTATTTTCAGGGGGATGTCTTATTTTTCCATGAAGAAGACTACAGTACACATTTATTGTTGAAAGTCACTCATGATCACTCATGTGCCATTGATTGTCCCCTTCTGATCACTCATGTGCCATTGATTGTCCCCTTCTGATCACTCATGTGCCATTGATTGTCCCCTTCTGATCACTCATGTGCCATTGATTGTCCCCTTCTGATCACTCGTGCCATTCATATTCCCCTTCTGATCACTCTATGCCATTGATTGTCCCCTTCTGTTCACTTACCGGTACTTAAGTGTAACTCCGTTAGGGCAGGTAACTCCGTTAGGGCAGGGATCTCCGTTAGGGCAGGTAACTCCGTTAGGGCAGGGATCTCCGTTAGGGCAGGTAACTCCGTTAGGGCAGGGATCTCCGTTAGGGCAGGGATCAGCAGCTTGCTTCCTGGTCCAGAATCGCGGGGGCGCGTGTGCCGGCTTCTTACTTTCAGTTTGGCTCTGCACTGCAGCCAGCATCGAGGAGACACACACAGGATCGGTTATCGGAGGATGTCTTATTCACGGGTGAGTGCCTTTTTTTAATTATTTTATAAAAAATCGGGGGTGGCTTATTTAATGGGGATGCCTTATAATCGGGGAAACACAGTAATAGTGTTATTTTTGGTATAGGGATAGATTTGTATTGCCTGCTTTATTTTTTTCCCAATTTTGTAGCCTCCAAGTCTTGAACACCCAAAAATTAGTACAGCAAATAAAGCAAAAACAGATAGAGGGAGATCATTCCAAGAGACCCGGACAGAGTCATTGGAGTGAATGAATGCAATGTGAAATCATTATGTATTCTGTGTAATGCAAGTGTTGTGTGTCACACATCAAGTGTCAGATGGCACATTGTTGTCAAACTTGGTGAAACTGAAAGAAAAGAGTTTCTTGAAGGGAAATTGGGGAAATATCATTCCCAGTATCTTACGGTAGTTGTTGCAATTATCTTACTAGAACAAATCATGTGACAGCTGCCAGTTTTTACATTTCACTGTGCATAGCAAAACATTGTAAGCCCCTCTCTGATGGAAATATTATAAAAACCGCCATGTTGTCAGGGAGTAATTCCCATTTGCAAGTTTTCTTAAAAAAGGATAAAATTATTCAATGCATGTCTTACTTAGCAGAAATCCTGTTATAGATGGAGTCCAGCCCATGGCAAGTGATGTTATCACCACTGACTTACAGAAGGCAGCCTGTTACTCCATGTGCTTGGATGAAAGCACGGATATAATAATCAGGGAAGGCTAGCAGTCATTTTGTGTTATGGGGTTGGTGACATCATGTGAGAAGAGCTGGGGAAACTGGTGTCTTTACCTGATAGAACACAAGGCATAGATATCTACAATGCTGTGATGGAGGCTTTTTTGTCACAAGACATAAGACCAGAAAAAGCGTTTTCAATTACTAGTCAAGGGGCACCTTCTATGGTGGGGCAACATCTTCATACAGTTCTTAGTTAAAGAAACAAAACATCAAGTCATTGATTTCCATTGTATTATACTTCAAGAAGCTCTTTGTGCCAGGGAAAGCAGCAAAAAATTTGATGATGTCCTCAAATGTCACAAAAATGGAGAATTATATCATGG
>NC_092867.1:56641271-56705076 GCF_032062135.1 Pyxicephalus adspersus
TAGTGGAAGAGGAGGCAAAATGGCTCTTTTGATAGTAAAGGTTGCTGACCCCTGACCTAGGCGATTCAGAATGAATGGGAGTGCAGAGCCTCCCTGGATACCTTCGTCACGCATCCCTGGATGCTCGGACATGCAGGAGCAGCCAAGAGCCCCCCGGGCACGTGTAGAAGGAGCCCTTTCATGAATACGCAGTGCGAGATCGGGTGACGTAGGAGGAAGAACCAGAAAGAAGAGAGATGGCGGTGCCTGGCCGAAGACGGATACTGGGATGACGCGGGACCCGATGAAAGAAACCTCCCGACGGATTGACTGCTCTGCGGGATTGAAGGTGTGATTTTATGGTTTTGGGTGAGTTTTGGGTTAACTTCCACTTGAAGCTTATCACCAATTGGTAATAGGTTCCCAGAAAAAGGTTAACTGTTTCCATACTGCACAAATTGTACATTTTATTGTTTAATTTGTAAGGTAGAAAGTCCCTGGGTTGTTCCTTTGTAATTCTGGTATTCATTTTACTGTTATAAACTCATGCAACACCTACAAAATTTAGAACAATAGTCACATTAGATTGTTCTCACTCGTGTCAATAAAAGGTCTATCTATAGCGAGATGTTACAGAGAAACTGGGGTTCATAGAGAGTAAGGGGGTAGCTATGTGTGACAGGGTAGCGTGATATGATAGGCATACCATTTTAATTGGGAAGGGGGGGGTTGTGGGCAAAAAGTGTTTCCCACCGGCTCCCACATTTTCAGTTAGTAACATCCCTCTGTTCCAGAGAAGGTAAGCGTCCAGCTACGTGTAACAGGAACCCCGCCAGCCGCTCAGTCCCTCGCACTGCAGCGTCTGCAGATTAGGCTCCAGGCGGCAAAGAGCTGTACGGAGCGCCTCCCCCGAGCCAGGGTCCCATGGCATGAGGAAGGGGTAACCGCAGCGCCACCGTCAGTCTGAACGCAGCCTTAATTTTTGGTGAGCGGGCCAATTTATATTTGAGGCACCACAGTGCACAGACAATTGGCAGTACCCTAATACCCAATGCCTCAGAAGGGCCCCCCCCCCAGCGTCTCTAATATGCAAACTCAGTTTCGAGACCTTGGTCTTGAAATAACCAATTACTACTATTTTTATATTTTATAGAGGGGTAAATACCCGTTTTGTTTTTTCTATCTTTTAAAAGACAAAAAAGCAAAGCCCCTCCGCTTCTGTCATTACTGCTGTGGCGGTAAAGACTGTATGGGAGCGCAGAGCCTCCTGGGATACGCACGCCATGAGTCCCAGGACGCTCCGAGATCAGGCATGTGCAGGAGGGACTTTTCTGTCAGTGAATAAAAGAAAGATGTCAATCTCACACATGCACAATACACGGCATATATATATATATATATATAATATTGACAAATACAGCGGCAAACGTCAAGGATCTGCAAGTAAAAGTGTTATCTCTTTTTTTTTTAGCTTAGGTCCACTTTATTGAGGAAAGATTCGATTGTTTTTAGGATTTCAGATGTGATGTTTAAGGGGCCTAAATTAGGTTTATTATCACCTCCCGGGGTCCCCCGTGTACCCTGAAAATTTCACATTTGTACAACAATCAGTGTGGGAGATACGAAGGTTTACACATTGGGAGTAATGGCAGCAGCATGGACACACATCTCATACTGCTGCCGGTGTACGAGGGGGCGGGGTTATCTCACAGTGCAAAGTGGGCGGGGCACAACTGATCTCCGCGGTCTACAGGTCACGCCCACTCTCGGGGAGATCACGCTGAAGCCGAATCCCATAGAAAAAGATAGATGTGGCAGACAGAGGAGACACAGCTGACATCATTGTACACGGCCAATCAGCTGGTAGTACACATTCCGAAGGTAGGATTATCACATAGGACACTGGCATATTAGCAGTGCAGCTTAGCAGATACTTTATTCTCAGCATTTAACCCCTTTCCTCTCCCAACCCATAATATACAATGCGTTCCTGCTCTCTGAACCCTTTTATCGAGACACCATGACCCCTGCGCAGCCTCCAATCATATCCTGTATATACCGATCTGTGTGGCGCCACTTGCAGCCCCTTCCTCTTAGTGAAAGTCAGGTCTCCTTCCATTGGAATACCCTGCAATACCTCTTGTCCACCACAAGATGTCCCTAATTCCGAGCACACATTTGTGAGTGCAGGGTGTCATAGACACGCCCCCAAAGGAGCAGCAACACCACATCCCTTGACCACCACACACTGGAAGCGATCCAAAAAACAAGGGGACCCCGTGTGTCACATGACACATCAAATACACACTTGGCAGGGAGATTGGGGGGTATGCAGCTGATGACAGAATCTAGACACCAGATATTATACTGTATTTGAAATATGGAGCAGCACTGAAAGATTAGAATGTGGTCTCCAAAATGACTTTGCATTCACTAAAAATACTCATCACATCCAAAGAAACACGCAAACGTGCGATTGGCTGTTTGGAATATTTATTAAATGGATCCATCCAGGCCATATATGGCGGCCATATTCATAAGTGTTATAGAACAAGTAGTGTTCGATATTGGGCATAAAGTGGAGGGGTCACAAACTCGGGCGATAATACTGGAGGCCAGGACGCTTCTATTGGAAACAGCATGCCAAAGCAATCCTCAGACCCGGAGGGAGTTGTCACCACATCTTCACTTTTAGAATATTGGAACCTGGCCCCTCCCACTCACCCCACCACGCCCCTTTTGTTTTAAATGAGTCCGGGCACAAAGTACAACTTTAGGTTGGGTGTCACACGTTGGTATCACTCCGTAGGCCGTGGCAGCCGCCATCTTGGGCCCAGGCTACCCAACATGGTAGTCTACCGACTTGGAGTGGACAATTCATCGATAGAACATCTCTGACTTGCAAATGGGTGGAGTTAACTGCAAAATTTTAACTTTTTGAAGCCAACCAAACCGTGCCGTGATATGTCCCAGGAGACCTCTGGAGGCGAGCAACCATTGTACTTCATTTCTTGATCTCACCATACAAATTTCATGTTCTGGCTCAGTTTAGTGCTCAGCAGGCTGAGGGGCTCCGGATGTTCTTCCTGCCCCCATGAGGCATAGCTCAGACCTGCTGATTGGGAAATGAGCCAGCCAGTATGGCATTGTGGGAATTACATGCTGCCAATGCCCAGCGCTCCTTGGTATTATTGTCCATGGCGGTGAGTGGTTGGTGGAGAGGAAAGCAGCAAAAACAGTCGGCCAGTCAACTGCGCCCAGAGACCGGCTGGAGGGCCCACTGGCTTTCAGTTTGCCCTTTTTGCCTCTGATTCACCCTAAACCCGGTAGTGCAGCCCCCAATGTCCTCCATCACATGACCCACAGAGCCAAAATTTTCAAGCATTATAAAACATTTTGGGCATCCTCTACATGATGTCTGAAGAGCCAAGCTAAAATGAACACATTTATAAAAACAATCCATAACACATAGCTAAGTGGGCAGAGCAGCAAACTAGGTGCTGCCATGGGTACTTTGGCCAGCTCACGTGAAGGGCCAAACCATGATGTTCTCCATTAAAGATTATCACATTCAGTGAAATGATGGGAATGCAAACTAAACTCTCCTTTTTTCTAGTACAGCCATGGCTTCCACCCACATTCTACAAACATTCTTGCATCGAGGGATAAATAAGTTCTCATCTCTTGTGATTCGGCTACGGGCCTTCATCTTAACCCACTTTCAGGATCAAGACCCTAATGTAACTTAATGCACTCAGTTGGTTATCACATGATACATATTCATCTAGTGTTAAAAAGAGAAAAGTTAAAATCTTTTGGCTTCGTGAGTTTTCCTATGAGCCGCCAGGACCGAGTTGCTGACAAACCCTTTGCCACACTCCATGCAGATGCAGGGCCTCTCCCCGGTGTGAGATCTTTGGTGAATAACCACCTTTGAGTTACTGGTGAAGCCTTTACCACACACGGGGCAGGCAAAAAGTCTCTCGCCCGTGTGGATTTTCTGGTGGACAGACAGCTGCGAGGTTTGGGCGAAGCCCTTGCCCCAGACATTGCAGACATAGGGCTTTTCTCCCGTGTGAGTGCGCCGATGGCAGGCCAGATCTGAACCTTGAGAGAAGGCCTTCCCGCAATCGGAACAGGTGAATAGTTTTAACCCAGTATGGTTCCTCTGATGTGTCACCAGGCTGCCTTTCTTAGCGAAACATTTGCCACAGTCATTGCACACGAAAGGCTTCTCCCCGGTGTGGCTTCGGTAATGGATGACCAGCAGGGCGTTGCATCTGAATCTTTTGCCGCAATCAGGACAGGCGTGGGGCTTCTCTCCCGTGTGGTTCTTCAGGTGCTTGGTCAGGTGGGAGTTAGTGGCAAAACGTTTTCCGCACTGTTTGCATTCAAAAGGCCTTTCCCCAGAATGGATTCTCATGTGCTCCTGAAGGATGGCGTTTCGGGCGAAGGCCTTGCCACATTCCCTGCAAATGAAGGGCTTTTCCCCAGTGTGAATCCGCTGGTGAATGACCAGCAGCCCATTGCTGATGAAGCGTTTGCCACAGTGCGAACAGACGTGCGGCTTCTCGCCTCGGTGGTACTTGATGTGCTTGACCAGCTGGGAGTTAGTGGTGAAGCGCTTGTCGCACTCCGTACAAGTGAAGGGCTTCTCCCCGGTGTGAATGCGCATGTGCTCGATCAGGATGGCATTGCGGGTGAACCCCTTGTTGCACACGTTGCACACGTACGGCTTCTGTACCGAATGGAGCCGCTCATGGCGGATGCGTTGGCCGTTGCTGATGAAGCTTTGCCCGCACTCGGCACAGGAGTAAGGTTTCTCCCCCGTGTGCAGTCTCATGTGTTCCACCAAGATGCTGTTACGACTGAAGCCTTTGCCACATTCGGAGCACAGGAACGGCTTTTCCCCCGTGTGAACCTTGTGGTGGGCCACGAGCTGGGCCTTGGTGGCAAAGCTGTCCCCGCATTGACTGCATATAAAGGTATTTGTGGAGTTGTCAGGCCAGGCTGCGTCCGAATTGCTGAAGAAGCCACCCTGTATGGGCGTCACTTCACTGGGCTCCACCTTTGTAGTAGGTAAGTTGTCACTGAATGAAACCAAACCTGCTGGGCCTGACGCTTCGAAAAGCCCACCTGGACTGATTTCAACCCCAACTTCTTCCTCTTTCACATTAACCTCGACTTCTGATTTGGGGACGACTTTGACTTCTATGACGTTAATGTCTTTCCCCTGAAATTCAAAATGGGCAATGTTAATCCTAATTTTAAGATATTGTCTAAATTTTATTAACCCCAGCCCCGCAGAGGTAGAACAGCCAATCACAATCAAATATCTACTGGCGTGTAGGAGGTTGATACGAATTTGGCCATATTCCAATAACTGGACACTATATTGTGAGACCAATACTGGCATAGTAACAAGAGTATAAAGCTCCTATAGATGTGATGGTCAGGGGCCCTACCAGCCCCTATAGCTGTGATAGTCAGGGCCCCTACCAGCTCCTAAAGCTGTGATGGTCAGGGGCCCTACAAGCTCCTATTGCTGTAATGGTCAGGGGCCCCACAAGCTACTATAGAGGTGACGGTCAGGGGCCCCACAAGCTACTATAAAAGTGATGGTCAGGGGCCCTACAAGCTCCTATAGCTGTGATGGTCACGGGCCCTACAAGCTTCTATCGATGTGATGGTCAGGGGTCCTACAAGCTCCTCTATAGAGGTGTTGGTCAGGGGCCCCACAAGCTACTATAAAAGTGATGGTCAGGGGCCCTACAAGCTCCTATAGCTGTGATGGACACGGGCCCTACAAGCTCCTATCGATGTGATGGTCAGGGGTCCTACAAGCTCCTAAAGCTGTGATGGTCAGGGGCCCTACAAGCTCCTATAGCTGTGATGGTCAGGTGCCCTACCAGCTCCTAAAGCTGTGATGGTTAGGGGCCTTACCAGCTCCTAAAGCTGTGATGGTCAGGGGTCCTACAAGCTCCTATAGATGTGATGGTCAGGGGCCCCGCCAGCTTTTATAGATGGGATGCTCAGGGGCCCTACAAACTCTTGGCCCCAGGGTGAATTTGGTCCTGCCCACCTTGCAGTCTATGGGGATGTCCTCCTCCTCCTCTTTGCACCATCTTATAGATGTTGAACTTGAACATTCCTCGGGGGAACCAAAGTCACTGCAATCATCTGTACAAAAAGAACACAAAGACTGAGGAACACGGCCATGGATGCCTTCATAACCCTATGGGTTCGGGTCTTTTGACAGCAGTCCCCACAAGCAGAGGAAATAGTGTCTCCTGCAGGTTGTTACATAATATTGCTCCCTCACCTTCACTGACGTTCTCCGTGTTCACCTGGAGGAGGATTTCTTCTGATTCTTCCCTGGGGTCACCCAAATCGTCCCACTAAATGACACAATATACGGTTTCAGTATTTAAAGAGGACTTGTCAGCAACTTCACACCTCTGCAAGAAAACATTCCTGGCACCATAGAAAACTTTATCATCAAAACAATCAGTGCAGTGACTTTGTCTGGGCTGAGATTCACCCATCTGCTGCAAACAGGAGGAAGCATTTCCTCAGTCTCTTGTCTCGCAGTGATCACACTGACCAGACTCTGGATGATGGTGCCATGTATAAGCGGGGATCTCAGTCCAGAAAGTAGGTGGATGATGTCTGAACAAGGATGGAGCCATTCTCCTGGAGAGACCCCCGGGAAGTACTGAGCATGCTGCACCTAACATGGCTTCAAGGTAACACAGAACAAACCACTGATGCTTTCAGGACACCAACTGTAGATGCCCCTAAAACAGGCTCATGAAGTATCCTGGCCTACCTCATCATCCACTGGGCTGCCATAATCATCCTCCTCCTCTTCTTTCACATGGCGTAGGGGCCCGAATGTCTCTGGAGTATTTCGGTCACCAGACCCACCTATAGGAAACGCACACTGACTGAATACATTGGTCTGACAAGCCAATCAGCTGCCTTACCTCATTCTGATTAACACCCAGCTCCTGAGTGTGCATAACTATGCCATGTAGTAAAGACTCATTGCCTCAATTGGTTCAATTTAACTTAACGGAATATTTGCAAACCTAAATATTTGATTCGCTGGGAAGTCTCCGCCATGTCGCTGTGGTGGAATTTGATGTCCTGCTCTGTACCGTCCATATCCTGTGTGGGGGAAATAGACAAAGGAGCCTCACACACCGTCCAATCACCTTGTCTGTTACTGAATAATGTCCCATAATTCCCAGCACTACTCACCTCACCCGCCAGCAACTCAATCATCTGCTGGGCCACTTCTACCACCTTCTTCTGGTTCTCTCTCCTGGTGGGACTTGGGGTCCCCAGTTGTCCTCTGAACACACAAGGATGGCTGCCGGGTGTCACATGATCAGCAGGTTCCCTCTTTATTGGTCCATAATACTAAGGAAGGAGACATGGCTCAGCGTTATATAATGTCACGTGACCTCCCCACAACTGTCCTAACCTTTCTGCTAAGCTCAGTTCTGTGTTTTTTGAATAAAGTAACGAGTTATGTCATGTGACCTCCCAGAATGCCCCTCACCTGTTCAATCAGTAATGTGTTTAAGGAATAAAGATACGAGTGATGTCATGTGACCTCCCAGAATGCCCCTCACCTGTCCAATCAGATCTATGTTTTATGAATAAAGATACAAGTGATGTCATGTGACCTCCCAGAATGCCCCTCACCTGTCCAATCAGATCTATGTTTTATGAATAAAGATACTAGTGATGTCATGTGACCTCCCAGAATGCCCCTCACCTGTCCAATCAGATCTATGTTTTATGAATAAAGATACAAGTGATGTCATGTGACCTCCCAGAATGCCCCTCATCTGTTCAATCAGTTCTGTGTTTTATGAATGAAGACAGGAGTGATGTCATGTGACTTCCCAGAATGCCCCTCACCTGTCCAATCAGATCTATGTTTTATGAATAAAGATGCCAGTGATGTCATGTGTCCTCCCCAAATCCTCATCAGCTGTCCAATCAGTTCTGTTGATTTATGAATAAAGATACCAGTGATGTCATGTGACCTCCCAGAATGCCCCTCACCTCTCCGGTCAGCAGGTAGAGGATCTCTAAGGCCAGGCTTACTATCTTTTCAGTCACGTGACTTGGGGCCTTCTCCATGCTGGGTGGTCCTATGCTGTGGGCAGTGTACACAGGTACTGGGAGTCAATCTGCTGGAACACAAAAATGATAACAATCATCTCAGTGGTGACCACCATTTCTCTTTTAAAGTCTGACTTGTACCAATATCCCTATCAAAGCACCCCGATGCTGCACTCTGATGGATGCTGCCAGGATCCCAGCACAGCTGCATGGAGGCTGGGGCCTGTGACCTCACCCTCATGGCTATAGGACACTTACCAACTCTCCGGGGCCCCGCTCCGTGCCTGAGCCTCGCCTGCAATCACCCGCTCTCTGTGTAGCGGTAACTCGGCGCCCGGAGCATGCTGGGAGAGGCAGCCCACTGGGGACCACTAGGGACGCACCGAGCATGCGTAGGAAACGTCGCTATGTGCGCTGAACCTGTCCGCAACCCGTAGCTACTTTGTTACTATAGCAACGCATGTGCCGCCATCTTTGTTACTGGAACAAGTTCACAGGCGTGATCATAGATATGTGACGTATGTAAATATAAACAATAACAATGGCAGTGATAATTAACTTCAATGGTGATAATATTAACAGTAGTAATTCAAACAAGAAGATGGAGTGAAAACTATGAACCAATAATTGCTCTGTTAAAAATTCAAATTTCAAAATTATTTATCCGTATAATATGTATTTTGTTATATTTCTGCTTTTTTCTATTTTTTTATATTATTACACGAATCCATATAATGCTTCACAAGCTTTCTATCAGCAATAGAGGCCAAATACTCCCTGACCCGCATTTTCCTCTCAGCTCAGTATACGTGGCGGCCATTTTGTCGTGGCCATCTTATTCACGGGCACAAAGGCTGTCTCCGCCAAAATGGCGCTCATTTCAAAGACACAAATGGGCAACATTAGTGTGGATGGTTCTCTGTAGACTAGGGCGTACCCATGCGCAGAATGTTCTAATTAATTTCAGTCTCCTTGCTTTTTGAAGTCACCAGGTTACAGTACAGTGGAATTACTTAAAGGGTTTTCCTTTTCCTTTCACAGGCCGCAGTCAGGACACGCTTGCATCTGTATCGGGGATCCAAGTGGGAAAGAATGAGGATGACAGTGAGGAAAGCTCCGAGGACATCTGCAGTGGTCAGTTTGAAGTCCAATATTTCCCCCCATCCTGTTCATTTTTGCCGCTCCTTTTCATTATCAAGTTTGTCATTCTTATCCTGCAGGTAGAAGGCAGACCATGCCGAATGAAGCAGCACCCCCTGTTACCACAGAAGTCGAGGAGGCGGATAAAGAAGAGAGCCCCAATAAGAATTTTGGAACTGGAAATTTCTACAGGGTGGCAGTAACCACCATAACAAATGGTGGAAAATTTGCCTAAGGAATATGTTAATCTGTAAACATTACACATTGGGAGTCCATGGGCCAACTGGTTCACTGGTTGTCCTTTCTTGGACCACTTTTGGTAGGTATATACTTTTTACCAAGAACCCACCACAAGACCTGCCGATTTAGAGGTGCTCTAAAGGTTTTTCAACCTTTTTTAAACCATGATACATTTTTACATTGAAAAAATCCACCACAAATCAAAAATGTTACAAAATGACACTTTGTAGCTAGTTCTCTTGTCTCTAAAAAATAAACAAGGCAACTAAGCTACTTACTGCCACCCACTGACATGAAAGAGTATTACATTACTCTGCCAGTTACTACAGCACAGACACTCGACAATGGTAATTGGATAATTTCCCACGGTACACCTGATGATCTCTCACGGCACACAAGTTGAATATCACTGCTCTAACCCATCATCCGCCTATCTTAATATGGCCCCCCTGAACACTTGCCCATTTTTCCTGCGTCCAATTCCTTAGCTTCAAGAGGTGCTAATCAAGTAGTCAAGGCAAGTCCTGATCCACAAAGTGTGGTCTACATCGACCAAGTGCCAGTGTCCTTGAATGATCATTTTGATGTTGGTTTTGACCTTCTGGTCATTTCCTACAGATGACTCTAAGCACAAGGGTTACAGGGCAATTCAGAGGACACAACTGTTAAATATTGCTTAGAAGACATACAAGAAACCGCAGAAGTTGTAGATCGAAGCACCTGCCGTATTGGTAAGAAGAAGACATTCACCTACCTGTATTACGGGAGGTGTTTTGCAACAGGGGAGGAACCTTTCTCCAGCATGGCCTGTGGAAGTTCCTTCGCCAGCTCAGAGGAGCTCGGAGAACACCTAAGGACCACATCATGGAAAAGCTGTTGGCCCGCTCCCAGTGGGGCAAGTGCTTCACCATTAGGGTCAACCTGATTGCCCACCACTGGGTGCACCCCAGTGACAAGCCCTTTAACTGTGCTGAATGTGGCCGATGCTTTGCTCTCAAGTTCTCACTAGAGACGCACCTTCCTGCCCATGCTATAGAAAAGCCCTACCCTTGCCCGCTGTGTGGCTAATGCTTCACCACCAGCAGGCGCCTTGCCATCCACCAAACCACTCACAAGGGGGAGAAGACCCAGTAGCAGCATGAATCGGCACCGGAGAACAAACACGGGTGTAAAAGTGACCCTTTTAATACAGACATTTTCAATAGACTTTGGTCATTTCATGTCCCTTGAATGAAGGAAAAAACTACATTCAATTCTACGTCCAGTGGTGGATGTCATATATTTTATTGGGTTTTATTACCGACTTTTGATCATTTTATTTTTATTAAAAAAAAAAAAAAATATTATTTATTATGAATTTACGCTGCCTCCTGGCTGAAAAGACGAGTGAAAGAGGGCAATGCTCCATGTAGTTTCGAATGACAAAAAACCCTGCAAGACCTAAGTGGGTGTGTGCAAAATGTTTAGGGAGGAACTACATAGTGTTGAGGGACTTCTGTGAACAATAAAGCTTTTACAAAGTCCCTCTCCAACCCATCCTACATGTATTTGTTTTTGTTATCTTGTTCAGGCGGGTATACTTACCATAGTCTTTCATTCAGGCCCCATGCCAGCACCATTTCAGAGTGCTAATCATGTACCTGCACTGGTGAGTATTCAACAGTTCCCCCTACACTGAGGTCACCCCACAGACTCCCCCCTATGGAGCCTAAGGGGAGCCTGTCTCCTGGACAGTCATTAGGATTTGTCCACATCACAATTGTCCCAAAGAGTTGCCCTGGCATCCTGTAAACCGAAGACTGGCAGTCATGATTCCTGGAGCATGACTTAAGCTGTTTGACTGCCTCTCTCTAATTGAAAGACCACATAAAAGGAAGGGGCCATGGCTCTAATGGTTTCAGCCATACATGTTAACTGAGCTTCAGTTTTTGATGACTGTTACCACATTTATACCTTATGAAACAAAAAACTGTTTTAGCTGGAGTTGAACTTTCAGTATTACAACAAAATAATAGAAAAAAAAGATCAAAACATTTTTCTATTTGTAATTTACCTCTTGGTTGCATGACTTCGCTGAAAAAGTTAGACAATTATTATTCTATGAAAAGTATATTGCACCCTCAGATATGATCGGCTGAATCGGACCGAAACTTGTGCTGACCAAATGAAGTGTGAAGCCAATATTGAACTGAGCCCTCTGCTGGCCAACCTCAGTAGTACAACCTGCTTAAAATATGACACACCCCTACATGTATAAACTATACCCTCAGGAAATGTGTTGTCATATGAATTATCCTGGTGACACTGACAGCAATGTGTAAAGGCTATTATTGCCGATCTACCTCACAAAAACTGCTCGGTGGCCATGCTGATCTTCAACATTCTCAGATCAGGAGCAAGAAGCCCACCTGTTGTGTATTGGGGTCAAAGAATCAGCATGGCCGTTTGGAGATGAGGCATTTTCAGTGGCTGCAGCCCTGTCTTGTCCGTCTTATCTGCATCTAGAAACTTTACCGCAAACTTTTTGGAATTTCTGTTTATTATTGCAGTCTGAAGCATTTCTTGCATTCAAAATACAAAAACAAATGTGAGACAGAGATGGCAGCAAAACTGCCATTTATAACCAGGGCCAGGCCTTAAAAATAACTGTTGGGGCTTTTTATCTAGTAGAAGTCGGGGGTAGGAAATCCCTAAAAATGTCATATTTATATTAGTTCCTGAAACCAGACAACATTTTGATGATCGATGCGACAGCAGATAAAGCTGAAGCCTTTTTTTGTCTGTGCAGGATTGGTCAATGAAAAAAAGATGGCCACACAGAGGAGCTCAAATACAAATATGGTGGTTAGAGGATCAATAGGGAGATCATCATGGCAAATCACTTGCAACTTTCTTACGTGTAGCTTATGGTGTCCTAGAGGAGTCCGTTTTAGTGGAAAACATTTATGTAACCAGTATGTTTTTGGAAAAACTTTGGGCCCTGGTAGGAACAAATCCTGGGCCCTACAATGTCTCCTGGGACGTCCTACGTTGGCTTGGTAGCTTGGACACTGAGCCTTGCAGATCTCTATGGAGTTCCTATGGCCTGGAGAGCCTAAAGGGGTTGGCACAATGCACTTTTGGGTCAGTGTGGGCTTGGTCTAAGAACCAAATTTTGGCAAGACAATGGTTTGAGCCAAGAAAATTTATTAGAAGAGCTCTCTATATTGTTCAACGAACTTGGTCCTAAAAGACCATTAGACTTAGCATAACTGGGTCTTAACCATGACACATGGCCTACCGATTCCTTCGAATCATCAGGCCACAAGCAGCTTGCCTATCTGAATGGTACAGAACACTGACGCTGCTCAGGCTATTGGTCTCTACTCTTCAAAAAGTTTTATGCCATGGATGAGCTTCAATGTCCAAGTCCAAGTGGATAAAGCCTTTAACTTCAAGAGGTGCAGTAGAGTGCACCAATGTTGGTTGGGTTAAAAACATATTTTGAAACTTTATCAGGTCATTTTGAAAACAATTTCAGCTGCTGAGACCCAACCTTGTCTTTGGAAGAAGTCTGCCCCCAAATGTTTTAAGAATTTTTAAGTGCTAGTGCAATTGAAAGATGTAGAACCGTAATAGGCAGGACTGTGGATCCACCTACTGAATATGGACAAACTGGCTGACAATACAGTAGGGAAGGTGGATTTACAAAGCCCACCCCCGAGGATCTGGTAGGCCAAGTTTTATCAAGTGATGGAGAGATAGATTCATAGTCCATGGTAAAGTTTGGCAGGAGGACATCCTTTAACCTTCACTAAATACGAACATGACAAAATATGATACAAATGAAATACTAAGGAGGGTGGCAGTTAAAAGGCAACATTCATTTGTGAGTACAGTGAAACCTTAGTACTTATCATGTTAGTCTGTGAGGCATGGGAATTAGTGTAGTGCAATTCCGGCAGTCAGGGGGCAGTCTGTGATTGGATGGTGAGTTTACGTGAGGTGAACTTGCATGGTGATGCCACAAAGTACATGATGTCATCGACAAATATAAACTGGCCGACTTCCACAACCAAACTCTGCTGGAAATAATCTTGCAAGGGCTAGGAGACCAAGCGGAAGCAGTTAAAAAACTGTGATGGACCTTTGGTCCCATGACCTCATCCTCTGACCATCAGCATGAGCAAACTAAAAGTAATGAACTTGGGGAACAAGAAAAGTCTCAGTCTGAAGACCTTTAGGAATATAGAACATGATCAGGTCAATGGTTCAAGGTTCAGTGCTGTTGATGTCATGTAAACCTACCCACCTACAAGACAGGTAAATTGAGTGGAGGGGGAGTTATGGTGTAGAATTACATGAAAACTTGAATTCTGCAGGATTTAGTGCCCTCCTAATATCAATATAGATATTTTATAATTGTAGAAAACCCCATTAGTCCCTTGTTTCTTCTACAGATATCCAGATATCCTGTGGGTCCTGTTTGTCCAGTGACGGCAAAATCTGTACTGTAAGTGGTTTGTTCTGAAGTGCCTTCACCGATGGGACTTGTTTGCCCGCCACTGGCAATGTCTGTATTCCCAGGGGCGGCTGCTGGAATGCCTCCTCCACCGCAGTTTCAGCATTCTTGTGCAGGTTCTGATGGGTGCTCTGATGTTTTACGAGTGTCCACCGATGAGCAAACCTTTGGCCGCACTGAAGACAAAGGAAGGGCTTTTCTCCAGTGTGAACTTTTTGGTGCTCCACCAGGTTCCATTTGCGTGCAAAGAACTTGCCGCAGAGAGAGCACTCAAAGGGTTTCTCCCCCGTGTGAGTATTCTGGTGCTCCAAGAGGTTAAACTTTTGGCCAAAGTTCTTCCCGCAATCAGAGCAGGTGTAAGGCTTTTCTCCCAAGTGGACTTTCGGATGCGTAATGACCTTTGTCTTGTGGGTGAAGCACTTCGTACTTTCAGGGTACAACATCTCGCCTATGTGGATCCGCTGATGCTGGATGAGATTTGATCGATAAGCAAAACATCGACCACACTCCGCACAGGCATAGGGTCTTTCCCCGGTATGGATACGTTGATGACGGGTCATCTTAGACTTCTGGATGAAGCTTTTCCCACAGTAAGAACATGAATAAGGCTTTTCACCGGTATGAATTTTCAAATGGTCTACAAGGCTTGTCTTGTGGGCAAAACGTCTGCCACATTCGTTGCAGGAAAACGCCTTCTCGTGTGTATGAGTTATCTGGTGGGAGAGTAGCTTGGCCCTGTAGTTGAAAGATTTGCCACAGTCCGGACAAGGGAATCGTCCTTCCACTCGGGTAGGGGTGGTGGTGCTGAAGTTGTTAACACCGTGGCCACCATGGAGTGTAGAAGGAGCAGATGACAATGCTGTGCTATGAAGTGGTTTATGGAAGTTTGAGATGACTGGGTGCTTTGCTGCAGATTCTGCAGAAGGTCTCTCGTCTTTTATCTCCTCATCAGGACGTGAAGTAAGGTGCCGAGGTGGGGTAGTAGACACGGTGTGGTACTGCCCATCTGTAGGAAGAAAACAAAATGTGTAATAGGTGAGAAGCAGGTTGGTAGGTTTTCACCTAACCTATTCACAAAAGAGTGTTCCCTTACTTTCTACACTGTTACTTCCTTCTTCATTGATCTTTTCCTCATCTTCTACTTCCTTTCTCGTCAATCCTCTTATCCTTTCTACCTTTGCCTTTTTTATTGTTCCAGCATTGGACTTCTTCACCTCTCTTTCCTTTGTTATTTTTTATTACTGTTCCATCATTCCTTTGTTCTTCTGCCATTACCATTTCTTTCTCAAGGCTCCAACTCACCTGCTGCCTTCTGACCCTTAACCTTCCGTCCTCCATTACCTGTTGTTATTTTATGCCTCGTCCTTAGTCTACAATTTTTTCCCTCGTCTTTCCTCCATTCTTTTATCACTTCCTCTTCTTTAATTATTTGCCCTCCCTGTTCCAATTTCTTTCCTTATCATTCCTTCCTCTTTTTTTCAGTTTGTTGCATTTTCTTTCTTTCCCTGCTCCTCCTCCATCACCCCTTTCCTTCCCTTCACCGCTCCTTATCTTTTTCCTTTGCCCCTTTGCTATCATTTTCCCATCATTTCTCTTTCCTTCCTTTGTCCACCATTGACCTTTTTCATGCCTATTCTCTTTTTTAGTAACCGTTCCATCATTCATTTTTACTTACCATTTATTTTATGTGGCTTCCACCCCCATTCATTTCCTCCATTCCATTTTCCCCCCCTTTCATCAATATTATTTTTCCCTTCCACTCCCACTCCTTACTCTCCTCAATACCGTTTTTATCATTTCTCTGCTATCTGACCCTCTTCCTTCCTCTTTCTTTCATTACTCTTTCTCACCTGCTCAACCACTTTATTTTTTGTCTTTCTATTCTTTAATATCTTTGCTCTTCCTCCTTTGCCCTTTCGTTCTCTTCATTTGTTATTTGCCCTCCCTCTTCCTCTTGTTCCATCCCTTTGCTATATCATTTCCCTTCTCCTTGTTCCTCCCTCTGCTCAGTCCCTAGCATTTATATTTATTCCTTGCTACTCCATTAGCACTTTCCTTCTCATTTGCCTCTTTGCATCACTTCCTCGCCCATCATTTTGCTCTTCTTTTATAATTTCCTAATGATTCCTTTTGTTTCTTCGTATCAACTCCTTACCCTCCATTCTTTACTTCAACACTATCATTTCCTTGATTTCCATTCCCCTCTTTGGTTCTCCTCAGTCCCTTGCCCTTCCATCATTGTCTTTCTCCTCCTCCATCTTTGTCTTTCTCCTCATCCTCCTCTTTTCTTCTCTTCACTCACTTACCCTTCAACTTTATCCTTTATAATTTCCTCAACATTCCTCTCTTCTAGTCAATCCCGCACCCATCGCCTTCTGCCTTTGCTCCTCCTCTTCATTCCCTTCCTCCTTATCTCTATCATCCTTCTTCCCATTTCAACCTTTTCTTAGCTCTTCCTCTATCATTTTCTTCTTCACCATTCCCCTCAGTCTTTTTCCTTTGCTTCTCCTTTCTCAATTCCTTCCTCATTATTCCTCCTCAGTAGTTATATAGCACCAACATATTACAAAGACTAGCTGTCCCTCAAAGGGCCTTACCATCTAATATCCTTACCATAGTCATATGTCATGAAGACAGTCTAAAGTCATTTTTGTGTGAAAGCCGAATAAAAGAACGGCATGTTTTTGGAATGTGCGAGGAAACCAGAGTTCCAAACCTGGGACCTAGTGCTGAAAAGCCCAGATTGAAACCTCTGAGCCACCGAGTGGCTCCTCTTGTCAGACCCTGCCTTCTATTTTCCCTTACCCTTACAGAATCACCCATCCCACAGCAAATTGAACTAAAATATACCATAGCAATGTATACTTCATACGACATACAGCAATTCCTTTAATAACCCAACCAACCAGACAAGGATCTACCCACTTACTGTGCATAAAGACAGCCACTATATATGAGACACATGAAACACAGCACCGGGGGTAACTACATGAACCTTCCAACTAAACATACGTTTGAACCCTCTGATGAAGACCGATGATCCTGAGCTTCATAATAAACAATAATAATAATAAACAATAAATATTAGGTTTCCTCAGCATGAAGGGGGAGAATAAGAAATTGTTGAAGTGACTGAACAAGGAGAATCTGGGATTCTTTTCCCAGGTTATTATTCACCTGCGCTGATGTCCGGAGGGACGTCCTCCTCTTTGAACCTTCCGTGTTCTTCTTCCTCCACCTCATAATGAATGTCTCTGTGGGCTGTGAATACAAACTAGAGTGAAGCCCCCTGTATAGAAATGTATGAGAGATCCCAGAGATTGTGACACACAATGACATGATGTGAGGAGGAGAGCCGGAGTTTAATAGAGACCTATGGCTCCTAAATCCCCCCTGGGCACATATTGTCCCCCCATTACTGACAGAGGAGGGTGAAGATGAAGAGATTGTTGTAGTGACTGAACAAAGAGAATCTGAGACTCTTTTTCTGGATTAAGTGTTTGTTACTCACCTGTGCTGATCTCTATAGGAACTTCCTCCTTTTTGATTTTATAATCAGCCTCCTCCATATCCTGGTCAACTTCAAGAAACACAATGTTCAGATCTTCCTCCTAAAGAATGGACAATTCATATCATAAAACAAGCTTCTGCTCCAAACCCTTTCTATTTTCCTACGAAGATGTGAAGCAGATACATTTTCTGTTTAGAACCTTCATATGGGGTAGTAAACATGCAGTGGCCAGTCGCATGATTCTCCGGCAGACGACTACAAATGGAGGGCTTAATTTACCTGATGTGGCTTCATACAATCCCGCGGCGCTCCTGCGCATAATAAAAGGCTGGATACACAGCACCTCCTATTACTCCAACCTAAAAGTGGAATAGGAGGTGACCCTTGGCTATTTTACATATTCACAAAGAATTATTATTCCCACTATTATTTTCCCAGTGGCAGTTGTGGCACTTTCTGCGTAAAGGAGAATAACTTCATGCGCATTCTTCTTCGTTCCTGCCACTGGAGGGTAATGGTGAATTCACTTCGGGCTTTTCTCCTTCTCTGATGACTGACTGGGCAGCCAGGGGTCTTACCTCAGTAAGAATGTTGTTGGACCCGCAGAGTCATAAAGCATATTCCTTCCCAGAATTTAAAAAGAGATTTCCTTTTATGGCAAACAGTATCTTTTTACTTATTCAAGCCGGGGTCTATGTTTCCGGAGTGGCTCCCAATGACTGGCATAATCCCCAATACACAATGTTGCTAACCACCCCAATCTCATCTAAAGCCATCTCTAAATGTTATTATTTTTTGTGGAATGAGCTGGACTATGCGGATTCTAACTTGGCAATGGCAAAATGGCAGCAGCATTTTCCCAACCTAAGTGTGACTAAACTATTAAAAATGTATAGAATATCCTGGAAACCAGCGGTACAATATTGGGAAATGTTTTTTTAAATTTTTCATAAAAATTGTATTTCCCCTAAACAAGATTATTATATTGGACTCACATACACTGATATTTTAAATTTGCATCTAGCGCAGGGTCCTTATGCCATCATTTCTGGGGATGCCCAGCGGAAAAGCGTTTCTGGTGCCAGGTGCCCAACCAATGTGATACTTATAACTATAAATTATCTGTCTTTTTACTCATGTGTTACTTATATATGTATTTTAGTTTAAAACTGTGCATGTATATGCTAGTCTCACTGTTTGACCTCAAAAAAATTCTGAAAAAAAAAAAGTATAACAAGCAGGACGATGCTGGAGCCTAAAGGTACCTGATACTCATCTGAGGAGTTGTCCTCTTCTTGTGAGGAATCCCGGGAATACAGTGGACGGGGACATCTCTCTGGTGGGTTCCCATTACTGGATCCATCTGTAGGAAACACACACACTGACTGAATACATTGTCTCTATGTGTTTATCAGATGATGGGTGGCGGTGGTGGGGTGATTAGATTCTATATACCTTACACGTATGGCTTTTTCTGAAGACTGCTATGGGACAAATACTAATATTGCAAATAAGTTCGGTCTTTCCATACTGCTTTTTCTTTACTTATCGACTTTCTCTTCTTCCTTTGGGGTAATCTGACTTCCTGTCTTCTTACTCTTTTAAGGGATGGTCCCGTTTCTGACTTGGGGTCAGTCTAGATTCCGACTCGCGCAGAAGCTAATCTGCACTCTTGCTTCACTTGATGGTCAATTTATGTTCTAGCATACAGGGGCCAGTCTAGCTTCTAAGGTGGGGGTCGTCTAGCTTATGACACAGGTAGGGGCCAGTCTGGTTTCTGATACAAGAACTATTTTGGCTTCTAACACAAGGGCCAATCTGGCTTTTACCCCAAGGACTAGTCCAGCTTGCTGCTCTAGCTTCTGACTGATGTGAGGGCCGGTTAGGCTTCTAATACAAAGAGGCCAGTCCAGCTTCTAAGGCGATGGATAGTCCTACTGGATTCACACAGTGGCTGTCTTCTCAGGTCAGAGCCAATTCTGCTCCTGATTCACTTGAAGGCCAATTCTTTTCCCTCCGGCAAGGCCCAGCCTGGCTTCTGATTCACGTGGCGGGATATTTGGCATCTCACAAGAGGGTAAATTGGAGTCTGACCGACACAAATTGGCCAGCCCAGCTTCTAATTCAAAAACAAACCTGGCCTTTGCTTAACTCAGTCTGGCTTCTGACAGAGAGGGCTATCAAAACTTATGATGGGCTACTCCCACTTTTGACTCAAGTGAAGGCCCACTAAGCTTCTCACTAACAAAGGGGCAGTTTGGTTTATAACCAATGTAATAGAATCATAAATTGGTTAGTGAAAATCCTGCTTCTGATTCACACAAGGCTCATTATGGCCTCTGTGTGGGCTACTTCAGCATCCCAAATTAAGGCCAGTTCAGCTCATGACTAACACAAAGGGACCAGTGTTGTTTCTAACGTTAGAGCCAGTCCTGTTTCTGAATCACACTGAGGCTAATATGGCTTCTTACTCACATGTTGGTGAGACTAGATGTTACCATTCTATTCGAAACAACATCAACTTTTCAACCTCATGGGTCAAACTATTTAATATGATTAGGTCTTGTTAAAGTCATAGTTCAGTTCTGAGTGAATACCCAATGGCTGAATTGCTCATTGACATCCTATATCTGGAAGTCTATGGTTGGGACCGCCACGTGGAGGAGTCACATCAGTCTGTGGCTGGTCACTGGAATGGTCTACTCAATTGCAAAATCTCGAACGATATCTTTCCATTCCCAGCTCCGCCTCTTGGCAGCAGCCACAACAATAAGGTCTCACAATCCCTGGCGAATAGAATGTGTGGAATATCTGACACCTAGTCCCTTCTATCCCTCAACCTTGGCATGTTTCAGCTGGTGATTGAGAAGGCGGGCCATCTGGATAAAAGCCCTACCACACTCCAAGCATGAGTATGGTTTTTCCCCTGTATGGGTTTTCCAATGACTGTTTAGCTCTGTCTTTGTAGTGAAGCCTATCTTGCATTGTGTGCACTGGAAAGGCTTTTCTCCCGTGTGCCACCTTCGGTGTTTCACCATGTCGGCCTTCCAAGCAAAACTACGTCCGCACTCCTCGCAGGTGTATGGCTTTAGCCCTGTGTGACTCCTTTGATGGATGGTTAGATTGGAGCTAGTGTAGAAGCTCTTGTCACACTCTGTGCACGAGTAAGGCTTTTCGCCAGTGTGGATTCGGAGATGTTTAACATAATATGACTGACTAGAGAAACTCTTACCACACTCAGGGCAAGAATAGGGTTTCTCGCCAGTGTGAACTCGTTGGTGGCTCACCAGCTCCGACTTCCAGGTGAAATTCTTGCCGCACTCTGAACAGGTGAAGGGCTTCTGCCCTGAATGGACCTTCCTATGTAGCAAGAGGTTGGACCGAGAACCAAATGTCTTCCTGCAATCAGAGCAAGCATATGGGCGCTCTCCCGTGTGTGTTCTCTGGTGCTTCACCAGATATGACTTGATGGAAAACCCTTTACTGCACTCTGGACAGACGTACGGCTTCAGCCCACTGTGGATACGCTGGTGGACTACCAAGTCGCCCTTCCATGCAAATCTTTTGCTGCATTCAGGGCAGGAGAAGGGTTTCTTCCCAGTGTGGACCTGCCGGTGTTTAAAGAGGTGGGAGTTCTTCTTAAATGTCTTCCCACACTCGGCACATGAAAACGGTTTCTCTCCAGAGTGAATGCGTCTGTGAGAAACCAGGTTCTCCTTCCGGGTTAAGGACTTACCGCATTCCTCACATGTAAAAAGTTTTTTGCCTGGGTGGGTTTTTTTAAGGGAGGAAAGATTGGCTTTCGGGGAGGTCTGCTGTTCCTTGGCACCACCAGAAACATATCTAACACCCTTTGTGAAGTTGCTTTGTCTAGGTAAATTCCGATGCCTGCTGTTTGAGGGAACGGTGGTCTCCTCTTGGGAAATTTCTTCTATCTGCGTGGCATTTTTCAAGATCTTCAAACGTCTACTTGATCCTTGGTGTCTTATGTTAGGGCTGGAATGGGTGATGGTCTCTGCCTGGCCAGATCCTCCAAGTTGGTGAATTCTCGAGTCCTCGGTATGATTGGCGTTCAGTCCGACATTGCGTGAGAGAAGGGATGGTTTAGATGAACGCAGATAGCTTGTGGTAAAATTTGTTGGGTTGATGGTCACCTCTCGGGAAGCTTGTCCACTCTGATATGCATTAGAGTCAATGGTGAAACTAATAACTTTATTCAGAGGACCAGATGGTTTAGGGGCATTGAGACACCAAGTGTTTATATTTGGGGACACCAATCTGCCAGCTTGAGGACTTTGGGTGGTTTTGTCATTACCCAAATCAGGCCACCCATTGATAGGCGGAAACGTAACTGATGATGTTTTGGAGTCAGACCCATCTGTAGGAATAAAAGAGTTTTTTCTAAATTTTTGGACTTTAAAAGCTCCAAATACAAAAAAAAAACATTTTCAGCACCTACCAACAGGGTTAGTACGTAACACTGAGTTTATATTTTATAGTATGCCTTTTTTTGGTTGTGGCAGGACACCCACATGTATGTTACACCTCTAAAGACTGTGTAGCAAAAGTAGAGAGAGAAGGCATTTCATGGGGGTGAAATGGGAAGACAATTTGTCCATGGCAAAAACTTTTTTTTAGACTTGTTCATCAACAGGAAATTTGACTCAAATCAGCACACAAAACTCCTAAAAAGTAGAAAGCTACTTGAGTATTTTGTACATATCTGTTTTTTTATTTGCTGAGGCGGTAGAAATTGACTATACAAGAGGACAATGACAAGCTTAAGGACGATAAACACTTTCAACTCAAAGTTTCATGCTGTCTGTAAGACCGGAATCTAATAGATGCCAATGGCTCCTGACATACTGCCCCCTATTACTGCCACCTGATAGAGGAGGGGGGAGAAGAATAGATTGTTGTAGTGACTGAACAAGAGGAATCTGGGACTCCTTTCTGGATTTAGTGTTTATTCCTCACCTGTGCTGATCTCTGGAGGGATTTTCTCCTTACACAGATCATCATTCATCACATATCCATCTTCTAATTCTTCCTTCACTTCATCCTTAACAGTGATCAGGTCATCACTCTGGAAAATACACAAGGAATATTTCAACATGATATGAAACCTAACATTTCTAAGATCATTTGTTTCCCAAAGAGAAGAGTCATTTAAGACCTTGTTATCCTTCTGAGGGATCTCCTGACCTTCCTGTGTGGAATCCCGGGAATACAGAGGACGGGGACATCTCTCCGGTGGGTTCCCATTACGGGATCCATCTGTAGGAAACACACACACTGACTGAATACATTGTCTCTATGTGTTTATCAGATGATGGGGGATCTATCCTCCGTACTGCTCTCTCCTTTACAATAACGTCTCCTCTTACCCGGTGATGTGAGGGTCTGGTGGTCCTCCATCATGACGTCCTTGTAGAGGTCCTTGTGTCCTTCTAAATACTCCCACTCCTCCATGGAGAAATAGACTGAGACATCCTGACACCTAATAGGAACCTGACACACACAATGATACAGTCACCATCCAGACACTTCCCATAATAATCTCCCAGAATTCTCTGCTCACCTCTCCCGTCAGCAGCTCAGTGATCTTCCGGGTGACTTCCAGGATCTTTCTGCCATTGACTGTCTTTGGTGTCAGGGAGGAAGGTGGCCATTCCCTTGTCTCCTTCTTTATAGGTCCATAATTCTATATAAGAGACGTAGGAAATATACAGAAACGTGTTATCTACCCTACAATCCCCATCACCTCTCTGGTAAGGTCTGTAAAGTCATGTGACCTCCCAAAATCCTCCTCACCTCTCCGGTCAGCAGGTAGATGATCTCCAGGGCGAGGTCCAATACGTTTTGGGTCACATGGCCATGGCCTATGTCCATGCACTCAGGTTTAGGAACTGAGGAAGCTTCCATGTAAAGTCTGAAGATAGAGTATATTATTAATATATTTAACAAACACATTTCCTCCCCATAATATACACATGGCATCACCGGCAAACAAATCAGCTGTATTTAAATGAAACACATTGAGCCTGATTTAATAAAGCTCCCCAAGGCTGGAGAAGATAAACTTTCACCAATGAAGCTGGGAGATCCAGGAAACCTGGAATGGACCTGGTCCAAAATTCAAAGCATTTGCTAGCAAATATCAAATAACTTTCGAGCAAAACCATAACAGGTTTGCTGGATCACCCAGGTTCACTGATGAAAAAGCAGCTTAGCACCAATGGTATTTTATCCACCGCTTTGCCTGCCACGGATGTCACATGACCACAAACCAGGCTAATCACCTCCTAGTCCGAGCTCTGTACACGGACACGTCTTCAGAAATGTGGCTTCAGCTGAGGGGCAATTTGGAAGATGAAGTGAAAGGAGGGGGACTTCTGAAAAATAGATCCAATGCTGGAGAAATCCCAGCGATCACGAGGGAGTGCTCTGCAGGGGTGGGGCTTAAGAGGTGGGAGGTCACTAATAATAGGGGGGGCGATTAAGAAAATGTGTGTGGTGGCCATCTTTATAAAGGGCAAATTCAGGAGCTTTCCAGTGGTACAGTGTGATTGAATGATGCTCTTCCTGTGCATTGAGGGTGGTATATCCATAAAAAGAAGAAGCATTCCGCCCTTCCTGTGTATGAGACAGTTGCCAGGAAGCTCTGTGCGTAGATGTGAACAATATAGGGGTTCCCACCATCCCTGCTCCAAGTCCCCAGGTTTATTCACTATTTTTGGATGCTGCTGGTTGGGCGTATATTAAAGCTTTACCAAATCTAACAAAATATAGGCTGAATGTCCACAATAGCCCTCCATTGATTTGAACAGTCAGGTAGGACAGACTAAAAACAACATAAGGTGTGTGATGGGTGTTTAAATCCCTCTTACCCTCCCCAGAGGCTCCTTGGCTTCAGCAGGGTCTTCTCCATCCTTCTACTTCACCTTCATGAGTCTCACTATCTAACCATCCACTTAACGTCAGTTACCTCAGTATGCCCTCATGGAACATGGCCACTCAGAGCATTTCCGCCCTCGGTAATCATGGCGGCTACGTAAATTTTATCACGCCCTGTGGGCGGAGCGACTTCGGAGCACGCGCAGTAAAGTGGAAAAAGCCACAGAAACAATACGCATGTGCCGCTTACTTCCTTAGTCTGGGGTGATTGTCAGCTGTTGGGTGCAGGTGGTGGTGCACATAGCCGCAGGAGGGGCAGGTACGGCCGATGGAGGAGGGTTAGGTCTCTGACGTCCTCCCATGGCTGTGTTGTTGATATATACACATGAGCAAGAGTCAATCCTGTTGTCATTTAAAGGGTCCCTCCAACCAGAACCTAAAGCGTACCTAAACTCAAACATTTTACTTTACATGAAAGGGTAGACAAACCTTTTATTTAAAGTAAAAATTTTGTTTGTAGTGTTTTTTTTTTAAAAAAAGGGCGCCGCACTGCCCCCTTAATTCTCAGTAAGGAATGAATGGTAGCGCAGAGCCACGAGCCTCCCGGGATGCGTGACGTAGGCATCCCGGGAGGCTCGTGGCTGCTTTTCTTTTTTTCCCTATTGATGAAAGGGCTCCTGTGCATGCTGCAAGTGTTAGCTTTGCTGTTATTGTGACCTAGGAGCTTTGGCCATGGTCCTCTGCTCAGTTCAAGCCAATGCCATGGCCGTTCCCTTCTAAAGACTTACCTTGTAATATTGTGATATTAGATTTCATGTATTGCATTGTATAATAACACGTACCGGTATATAACGCTGTCTGTCTGCAGAGACCTCCCATCCCAACCTCCATCGAGCGCTGCGCCTCACCATGGACAAGAAGAGGCATCACATCACCAAGAGGATCCTAGACCTCACCCTGGAGATCATCCACCTGCTGACCGGAGAGGTGAGGGGGATTCTGGGAGGTCACATGACATCACCCTTGTTTCAATCAGCGTGGGGTAGAGGGGCAATTCTAGGGAAGCAAGGCCCTGCCTCTACCAAGATGACTGCCTTGAAAGGACATAGAACAAGCCATGGTAGGGAGACCATAGGCTTCTGCTTTCTGTATCTGGGCGCAGCTTCCACAGTTCAGATCGTTCTATTGTGTTCCAATTTTTATTAGGATTATGTTCCACTGAAGAAGTCCGGTGACCATGTGACACCCAGCAACCGCCGGGTAGCGTCCAGACAGTGGAGTAAGAGCCAGAGCTTCATCATTGAGCCTCCACTTCCTTCCCTGATACCTGAGAACTTCAACGCCAAAAAGATCCTTCAACTGACCAGCAAGATCATTGAGCTGCTGACGAAAGAGGTGAGCGGTAATCTCTGGGAGATTATTATGGCATGTGTCTGGATGGTGACTGTATCATTGTGTGTGTCAGGTTCCTATAATAATATCATTGTCTACATGCAGGAACTGGACTATTTGGAAGAAGACACCAATTTCTACAAAGACAAATTTATCTCCATAAGAGGACAATACATGATGGAGGACCACCAGACCCTCACATCACCGGGTAAGAGGACACTTTATTGTAAAGGAGAGAGCAGTACGGAGGATAGATCCCCCATCATCTGATAAACACATAGAGACAATGTATTCAGTCAGTGTGTGTGTTTCCTACAGATGGATCCAGGAACCCACCAGAGAGATGTCCCCGTCCTCTGTATTCCCGGGATTCCACACAAGAGGGCCAGAAGCTCTCTGAAAATTCCACTGAGATCCCTAGAGATGACTTAGACAATCAGAAGGTAAGAGGAACATATAAAGGTAAAAGAAGAACTATTACTGAGCCTGGGCTCTAAAGACACCTCTCTCTATGTATCTTGTGTCCGAGGGCTACTGTCCATCACACCTTGTTGGACTTCCCATTCCAGGTTATGGGACATTATTATGGAGTTTCCTACAGGTTGTAGCCAACCTTCACTTTTCTAGGCTTTCTGAAAGATTTTGGAGGCTCTCTTTCTGTCCAGTTAGCCAGAAGAGCATTTGTGAGGTCATGTATGGATGTTGGAGGTGAAGACCTGGCTTGGCATCATCATTCTAATTCATCCTAAAGGCCTAGGACCTGGTTTACTGCGAGTTAAGGTTACATGGCTATGTACATGATTTTTTGTGGTCAGCGAAGCACCTAAACTCAATGATTTAGAGCAAGACCTAATGTTTTTGAACATATTGTCTATCCTGGTCTTGTCATGTGTACCCAATGAATAAGAACTGTCCATTGGTACTTCCGAATTTTGTTTAGTAGAGGCTTGCTCAGAAATGTGGTTTTGTTAATGTTGGTTGTAGGCCGAAGACGTCGAGGCTGTTATCATAACCCAAATTCATACTGGTCAGGAGCTGTATGTGAGGGGCGATGATCCGTGTAAAGAGGAGGAAAGCCCAACGGAGATCATCACAGGTGAGTAATAAACAATAAATCCAGAAAAGGGTCCCAGGTTCTCCTTCCTCATGTCCACCATGAACCCCACGTAGGTTTGCTATGATCTCAGTTTAAGGCTGATTTTATGTCCCACAGGTGCATACGAGAACTCCCCAGAGCATCATCCTGTGTTTTCGCATAGTTTAGATACCAATGAAAATGTTGCCAAAGATATTAGGGGACATCCTGCTCATGGGCACTTTTGTAGTAAATCGGACTCGTTTCCTGTCTCGGAACACAATAGTTACTTCTCAAGCTCTCCAGACCTCATGGCGCCTGGCATTAGCCGAGGGGGTGACCAGGTCTTCCTTTGAACTGACTGTAGTGAATCTTTCCTGTGCAAGTCTCACCTTGTCTCACACCAGAAATTCCACCTGGGGAAGAAGCAATATGTCTGCCCTGAGTGCGGGAAATGCTTTGCCTACAACTCACACCTGGTCCGGCACCGGATCACGCACACAGGAGAGAAGCCTTACTCCTGTGAGGACTGTGGCAAGTGCTTCACGCAGAAATCCTACCTCACGCTGCATGAGCGCTGCCACACGGGCGAAAAACCCTTTTCCTGCTCGGAGTGTGGGAAGTGCTTTGCACGCAATGCCAGCCTCTGCATGCACCAGCGCATCCACACTGGTGAAAAACCATTTTCCTGCTCGGACTGCGGCAAAACTTTTTCCCAGAAGTCTTATTTACTGTTGCACAAGACTTACCATAGCGGGAACAAACCGTATTCATGTCTCCAGTGTGGCAAGTGCTTCACCACAAACTCCTACTTGGTCAAACACCAGAAGACTCATATGGGGGACAAGCCCCGCCTATAGCATCATGGTGCACCATTGGAAAACAGTGTGCCAAAAGTGTTTGTGATTGAACAGTAGAATGTTGTATCATACTAATACCATTATCTCTTGGGGACTTAAGTAAAATCTCGATTAATTCCCCCACCCTTGAGGAGATAATACCGTATGTCAATAAATCAGTCAGTTGAGCTTCATGACCCTGGCGCCAACTCCACAAAAGTTGCATGGTCATAAACATTCTAATGTCTCCGCCTCTGAGGAGCTTACAGTGTCATGTTGCTAGTTGGTGTGTAATAGTTGTGAGATGTTGGTGCCGGAAATCCATGTTCACTCACCTACAACCACCGTCCATTGTCTTTTTTATCATTAAAGTTTTAGGGTCTTCTCCCCACCACTGCCTGCTGTAATGTTCTCTTGCCACAGTCCCATGCCAAGGAAGCTGACAATATATTGTTCTTACTGGGGACACACCAGCTGTAAAATCTTGGAACTAGAGTAGTTTACTTACTACTGCTATGTGCTTATACTTGATGGTAGGTAAGCCTGGTGCCCCATTCAATAGGCATTCACATAATTCCCCACCCCTGCGGAGCTTAAACTGTAAGGTCCCTTGTTTGGGTATTCTAGCAGTGAGATAACACCACATTACTCAGACCTGTTCACCAAGACTGCAGTCATAAGCATGTATATAAGCCCCCATACCTAAGGAGATTACACTGTAATGTTCCTATCTAGGATACCCAAGAGTTCAGAACTTTGCTCGAGAATTGTTAGGTCTGTCATAAAGAGAGTATATAAGTATCATTGGTTTCTTTACACTATCACAATGCAGCACATACCTGCTCCAGAAGACTTCAAAAATAAGGCAATGGGACCAGGTCAATGCCAATGCAAACATTCTGCAACTGTTAGGAACTTACAGGTTTAGGTATTTCTAATTTAGCCACATTCCAGTAGTCAGGTAACAAATTACAGCGAGTAATAACATTTTTCCTGACCTCCAGCTAGCTTGCCTAATGGTTTCTGGGCTAAAAATAAATAAAACTAGTCCCACCCCCGAGGATCTTACATCAAAATATAGGTCTTTAGCTCCTTTGAATTTGCCATTATATAATGTTTTGCACCAGAGGATATTTAACAATAACAATTCCTGGCTGAGGAACCAATCTGGATAGTGAGACTTTCCCAATTGCATCCTGATAGATAAAGAGAACTATTTGAAAAATTGATCCTCAAATCCTGAAAAAAGTGGATCAGAAAAACTCCAAAATGATATTAATAAACACATTTATGAATTGTAAATATTTTTTAGTTAGCTTTAGGTCATATTTACTGTGTTCCTGAAGTTTAAGTCCTAAACCTAAGATATGTTATCTGGGGGCCCAAAGATCTCTCGTCTGAAATGGCTCGACCATGACAGGTTAAAGAAGGTTCCTTAAAGTTGGTTGTAATATCTGTAGAGGTCTCTCCCATTATTCTAGTGCCTTTATGTCAGTTCTCTAGTTTACCTAACACAGCCTAACCTTCTGGTACAAAATAGTTTATTGAAACGCATAAACAAATACAATTAACAAGGAGCAGATTACAAAATCACATGTATGCATTCTGAGAAAGTCAGAATTGGTTATTTGACAAAGAAGATTAGAATATAATAATCAGCTGTTCAAAGTTACATATTAGTATACAAAAGTTATCATACCCCATGTGTACAATTGCTCCGTGAAACAAAAAACCAAATAAAAATAATAAAACTCAAATGAAATACTCATGGTTAGAGAAACATCCACGCAAAGTATAATTCTCTCAGCTTCTAATTTTTACAAAAAAGAGAAACAAGGGAAAAAAGGAAAAGTGAAGAAAAAGAGAAAAGAAAAGGACGAAGGGAAGGGGTAAGTATGTTCTAATATAAAACATTTACAGAAACAAATCAAATATGAAGGAGGGAAAGCGTCCTTGGGGATGGTAGTAGTAGTAGTCCAGCCAGGGCTGACAGATATCCAAAAATTGATCATGTATCAATAATAATGGCCGTGATCTTTTCATTAACCATTGTCCCCTGCATTCGATTTTTAATTTCCCAAAAATTCAATTTAGTTTTCCAGGCATGTGCAATAGTCTGCTTGGTAGCCATAAAAATGTGAGAGATAAGAATTGAAGCTTTCCTATCAACGTCTTGCAATGGAACATGGAATAAGGCTTGTCACGGGTCTTTGATTAAATTAGAACCTAGAACAGTACAAATCATATGGTACACTCTTATCCATAGTCTGGAAACTTTGGGGTGGAACCACCGAATATGACCCATAGTACCCTTTGCATTACATCCCCTAAAACAATTTGGAGATCTGTTAGGTAAGGCATGGGCTACCCTTGCTGGGGTTAGATACCATCTCATGAGGCCCTTATAAGAATTTTGCAATGCAAGTACGATTCTAGAAGATTTGGATATGGCTAGCCATAAACCAGAAGTATCTTCTGAGAATTTATTGGAAAGTTCCTTATCCCATGTTGACAGGTAAGATAACGGTTTGTTAAACCATGTTTGAACAATAGATGTATATATTATAAGAGATAGCACCTACTGTGGCCGGTGTAAGCCTGCATGTACGTTCAAAATTCCTAATGGAAATTGCAAGTTACCAAGCAAACTACTGAGAAAATGCCATATTTGCAAATATCGAAAAAGCCCCAAATATCTTCATTAGGGGGCGGTGACCACTAATTAATTTGGCTTTGTTTTTAGTGGCATCCCAAATTTGCAACATGTGCTGTAAAAATGGGCTAAGGGATCTGGGTCTAACTGTCCGGGGACTCCAGAAAAGATTGATTAATGAGTTAGCAGGGATAATGGAGGATTCAGTTAATGCCCATAATGGGCAATCTCTGATGTGGATAGAAATAAGAGGTGCTATTTGGGAGTCTTTGTAGTAGGAGTACAGGTGAGGTACTTCCAGGACCTCCATTTAACTTAGCACGAAAAAGTATATGTATAGCAATGCGAGGGAGGCCAGCTTTCCATATAAAGCACAACACCTTTTTTTGAAGAGTCTGACAGATTACAAAAGGGGATAGATATAGGAAGAAGTAGCAAAAATATAGGATTTTAGGCAGAAAAGTCATCTTAACAGCATTGATACGACCAAACCATGAGAGATAGGGTTCATCCCAAGATCTCAAGAGTACACACAATGACCTTAATAAAGGTATATAGTCAGCCCCAAAAAGTCCATTATTGTCGGCAACAATCCATACCCCTAAATATGGAAATTCCTTAATCTAGGTATAAGGAAAATTGGCCTGAATAGTAACTAATTCTGTTGGTTGTAGGGAAACGTTCAATGCTAAAGATTTTGATGGGTTTACCTTAGGCCTCGGCAACTGTTCAAACTCTGTTAGTACCTTTATCAGAGACGGTAAAGTCACATGAGGTGATCTTATATATAGCAAAATGTCATCTGCGAATAATTAAATTGTATGTGTATATTGAGGAGTGTGAAATACACAGATTTCATCACTTTGTCTGATAAAAGAGGTTCTAATGCCAACACAAAAATCAAGGGGGATAGGGGACACCCCTGCCTAGTACCCCAAGCAATATTAAAAGATTTGGAAGTATATCCACAATAGTGCACAGTGGCCGTTGGACTAGAGTATATAGCGTTGTTCTATGCTCCAAACCCTGTACCTATATTCCATCTTTGCAAAGCCGAATTCAAATATGTCCAGGATATCGAATCAAAGGCCTTGTTCATATCAAGAGATAGGAGCATAAGTTAGTTGAGAACTGAATTCCTCAATTTCCTCCTTTATCGGGTTAGAGGTCTGAACATGATTCCTAGTACGTAAAGTGAATGCTGATCTATGCTTGGGAATTTGTCTCAAATTATTGGCCAACATGGTACCAATCTTATTATTGTTAGCGTAAAATTCTTGTTGCGTCCACCGAATGGTACGCTCTACAGTATCTGCTAAACATACCGTGTTTCCCCGATTTTACGACATCCCCATTACACCCCCGATTTTTGAAAAAATAATTAAAATAAGACACTCACCCATGAATAAGACATCCCCCGATATCCGATCCTGTGTGTGTCTCCTTGATGCTGGCTGCAGCACGTGTCTGCTCCTGGCTGCAGTGCAGAGTGAAACTGAAAGTAACAAGCCGGCATTCTGCACCAGGAAGCAAGCTGCTGATCCCTGCCCTAACAGAGATCCCTACACTTAATTACCGGTAAGTGAACAGAAGGGGACAATCAATGGCATAGAGTGATCAGAAGGGGACAGTCATTGCATAGAGTGATCAGAAGGGGACAGTCATTGCATAGAGTGATCAGAAGGGGACAGTCATTGCATAGAGTGATCAGAAGGGGACAATCAATGGCATAGCGTGATCAGAAGGGGAATATGAACGGCACATGAGTGATCAGAAGGGGACAATCAATGGAACATGAGTGATCAGAAGGGGACAATCAATGGCACATGAGTGATCATGAGTGACTTTCAACAATAAATGTGTACTGTAGTCGTCTTCATGGAAAAATAAGACATCCCCTGAAAATAAGACCTAGGGTATATTTTGGCATTTCAAAAAATATAAGACAGTGCCTTATAATCGGGGAAACAGGGTAGATTTAGGTCTGTTTTGGCTTGGGGGAAGAGTTTCCTATTACGTTCTGTGGGATGTCGCCTAAAACTTTGTGAGATCACCTCTAATTCCTCTAATTGTTAACTTAGCTAATTGTTTAGTACGCTCCCGTTTGCGTCTGGATGTATGATGGATAAGGACTCCTCGTACCACTGTTTTATAGGCGTCCCACAGAACCATGGGTGAAGAAACAGTGCCTGTGTTTATCCGAAAATACTCCGTAGTCTTAGCTATTAGGTAAGCCATAGCTGGAGAGTAGGACAATAGAGAATCATTCAAACACCAATTATTAAATGATTGTTTAGGGAAAAAGGAGTTGCAAGTCACAAGAACTGGATCATGGTCAGACCAAGCTACCATCAGAATACGTGAATCTAGCTATGTTAGCTTAAACAAATCAAAGTTAAGTCATCCATCAGCCGTCTTGCGGAAAGATTGTGATTGGAGATCTCCCTATGGAGTGATCCAAGGAAACTTCATGTAGAGATACAAGGATAAGTCCATCAGACATTTTCGTAATTCCGCTGCAGTGGGCACAGAATAGGGTTGATTGTGGTAAGTATAAAGCAATTTAAATGGAAAGCCCCATCTGTACCGCACATTATTATCCTGAAGGATCTTGAGGTAGGGTTTCAAAACTCTGCGCTTTTGTATAGTGGACTGTGGGGGGTCTGCAAAAATCTGGTAAGAAAAATCTTGAAAAACGAGAATCTTTGGCACGAGATGCTTACGGGATCATTTCCTTAGTATGGTGGTAGTGGAACTTTATAACAAGGTCCCGAGGAGGACCATCTATAGGTTTACGAGATAAGGCCCTATGGACCCTGTCTATTTCAAGACGATCAGGGGGCACATCAGGTAATAAATGGTTCAATAATGCGGAAACAAAACCTTGAAGATCTACAACACTTTCAGGAATACCTCTGATCCTCAAATTATCTGTTCTGGCTCCGTTCTCAGCATCTTCTAGCTGACCCTGCAGATTTTGCAATTCTATTTGTACAGTATCCAAATCCTTTTCATGCCCCTCCAAAACTGTGGTCACATTATCTAACCGATCTTCTAATATTGCAATGCGGGCCCCCAGCTCTGTATTTTCCTTCACTAAGGCAGTTCTCATAATCTCCTTTATTTTAGTAAGCCATCGCTCACCTGGTTCAGGGTCTGCAGGGGAGAGGTCTAAAGGGAAACTGCTGCAGACTGCTGTCAGATGGGGGTAGATCGTCCAAGGGGTCTCTAGCTCAGTCATCCGCGCCAGGAGTCTTGGGCGCCATCTTGGAGTGCAGGCCGTGGTACCTATGAGGTCCTTGGATCGCTTTTTTCGCCTAATTGCCCATCAGACCCATAACCACAAATGAGTCTGGGGCTATTCAGGAACGATGAGAGGTGAGTATCCCAGCTGTAGCTCACGGGATCCCTAGGGAAAGGTGGTCGGTGTGCCCGAGATGTGCGAAGCCAGATCACTGCGCCAAAAAAGTCCACTGCGCGCATGCGCCCCCCCACAGCTAAGCTTTCTAAATGGAGGTTTATGTCTCACATTTTCCTTCCTCTCCTAGTAACCCCTCTGCATTTCACACTCATCACAAAGAAGCCCCACTCAGCTCCATAAACACAGACCACCAGCAGTCAGTAATATGTCTGGGGTATTTCTTGTGTCATGTCACATTTAATGTTCCATCCAGGGTAATAAAACCTATTGAAAAGGTTTTTAGGTATGGTGCTTTATTGAGTGGGATGCTTGAAGCCATCTAGATGTCTGCACTAGTCCAGGCCTTTTCTGCTATGTTGTTGGTCGTCTGGGAACACCAACTCCTGAGTCAGGTTCATAAGTAGGTTGGGTATTCCCAGCCACACCCAATAGTTATTGCCTTTTTATGATCCACAGCCCTCCTGGATTCTAGATATTACTAGGAATGTCCTTCACTAGTGTTGCTCATGTTGGTTTTTACGTCCAGCCCTATCTTAGATCGAGAAGCTTATTTTTTTATTTTTCCTTCCATGGTTCCTTATTGCCCCTCTGCAAATAATAGATGCCCTGCTGGGTGACATGTCAGACTGGGGGAGGAGGCATTCCTACATGTCCATATGTGATGTCTTTATGAAGTCTAATGAATGAAAAGTACCAGACACAATCAGACGATAGAGAGAGAAGTTAGATGATGTTGAACGTCCTCCAGCTAGGAAATGGGGCCAGGAAATCTGACTTGCTGCAGCTTCTAATCAACACCGTGGGAAGCACACAATATGCAGTGAAAACTAAGTAAGCCATTTGAGTAGTGAGGCCTCTACAGATTTTGAAGACTAAGGAGAAGGTTTGGATATAATTCAGGTAAAACAGCTTTAGTCGTTTACCTCTATATATTGCCTGCAGTTATGGAAGTTTTATTTGATGTTCGATTCCATTTTTTAATGAATTCATTTATCTTTCCCAGATAGTCCCAGCTAAGGGGGCCCTCTACAAGATGGAGACTCCCTCACAGAACTCAGAATTCCCATTGACGCGATTACCTGCACTGCAGAACACTATGGAGTATGATGATGCATCCCCAAGTGGAGCCTGAAGATAGATGGGGAGCCCAACATGGGACAGAAGCCGGTGTATTTTTGTCTGGACTGCCATTACCTCAAAGAGAATAGTATGACCACGCACAATATGAAGACATACGTGTGTCCAGACTGGGGGTGGAAGGTCAATTAGATCTACTACCTGGAATGTGGATCTTGCCAAATTCCCAGAAGCCTTGTCATGGCACAATAACTTAACCAGCATTGGTTTACAGCAAACCTGTATGCATCATGTACGTTGGTAACGGAGGCTACCAATTAAAGTAATCAGTCAGTAAGAAGACATGGGAAGGGCAGAGCCAGACTGACCTCTAGAAAGCTCTTCTATGCATTGGAGTACATGCCGGAACCAGCTGAGCCTCGGTGTGCTTACCACAGGAACACTTTAAATAGTAGTTGTGACAATAAACATGAAAGCCATCAGACCAAAGATCCAAATGGAATAATTTTATTCACTGGTACCATAGCCAAACTAAAAATAAAACCCTATCGGTAGTGGGAGGGGCTGTGACCACCCTGCAGGGTGTGCAAAGCAGAATGCACACTGGGTTTTGGCGGTGGAGAGGATGACGGAGGGGTGGTGCCAGATACCCCATGCAAAGTGCTAAAAATGGTTATGGCTCAACACCAAACTGCCCTGAATACTTCAGTGGAGATTTTGTAACATGCAAAAATGAACTATGGCTGTCTATAATACAAATTTCATATTTGAATTATACGCATACGCATAATTGGATGATGCGGAGTGGGAGAAATATATTTAAATATATTATATTTATGCAAATAGGCAGTTGATATTGCTGGTGCTCACAGAGTGCAGACTTGCACCTCAACCAAAAGTTTACCTTCACAGATCCTGCATACACGGCCGTGGTGATGGTGATGAGGTTGAATACATGTATGTTTTGTCTCCATGTTGACCAGGATGAGAGGTTTGATAGGAAGTGGATGTGGACGAGACAAGGCTGTACGAGGAGGAAGTGGCGGGCATGTTACCATAGGATGTCCTGTTGTACCGGGCTGGAGTGGTGGGTTGAGATGGTATGAAAGCTCCAGAAATGGAATGGTCAGAGAATTGTGTTTCAACAAAAGATGGCGGTGAAGAGTTCTCGTAAACTGAGCCATCTACTAACTGGGAGACAATGTTTAAAACCCCAATCCGTAAGTCCAACTTCTTGTTCTCAGGCGTCCTTTTGAAGTATGGCAGCAGGCTGCGCAGGAACGTGACGTCATCGTCATTCAAGTTCTGAAAATGGTCAATCTCAGGCGGGCATTCGGCCAACTTCTGCCTCTGTTCTTCGTGAAACCTCTTCTGCTTGTCCTGCATGCTGACCATCATGTCCATGATTTTTGACTCAAAATCGTCCTGTGGTTTCATGGTGATCTTGTGCTTCTTCGAGGCTTTGGAGTTCTTTGGAGTTGAAGTTGATGGCTCAACTGACTGTTGGAAGGTGGGGGTTATGGAAGGTGGCTGGATTAGGGGGATCTGGACAACCGGAGGTGACGTTAGCTCCTCAGTTTCATTCATCTCCGGCATCTCCAGAGTGTCATCCTCAGCGACAGATGTTCTTTGTATGTCGGAAAAGTCATCGTCATCCTCTGTGTTGTTAGGGTTCTTGTTTTTTCTGTTAAAGAGAACACATATATACCTGTGTTTCAGTTAGAGGCATCCATCACCATTCATTGATTTCAGTTCCCATTAACCTCTAAAGGGTCAACTAAACATGTTGGCTTAATCATATATATATATATATATATATATATATACCGTATATATATATATATATATAAATTTCAACCCATTTAAAAAAGTATAATAAAATATATATATAAATCCTTGACAATAAATTATGTTTGTATACACATACCCTGATTGCTGGGATATATTTAAAATTCTGAACATTATTTTTTGATTACATGTAATAAAGATCATTTGATACAATTCATTTATATATACTTTAAATTTGGTTTCTTAACAGTATATACCAAAACACTTACAGGTTGATTAGGCTCTCCCAAATATACCTGGGGATGTGTGTCTATATGATTGTAGCTCCCCTTCTCTGAATCACCTCCTTCCAGACTCAAGTGGCCGTGGATGTTTGTAGTGGTATGCATTTGTTTTTGTACTTTTGGTAATGATATATTATGAATTTATAGGTATATGTATTATATTGAAATTTATATATTGTTATATAGAATATATATATATATATATATATATTATATACATAGCTGTATCCTGATGAAGCGGATTTACATCTGTGAAACGCGTCGAAACCTTTGAATAATTCCCCATTTTTATTGTACACCCCCCATACTATATTTGTATGTATATGCTGGATATCCTTACCTGCTTACATGGTGTGTTTCTTGGGATGATGATTGCACAGAGAATTGGGTAACTTGGAGGTTTGTTTTTGGAATTTCTAGTATTATTCAATTTTAAACCATTATTCAAATAAATTTGTTTTTATTATACTTCATGTGTTGGCTGCCTTAAAATTCCCTTTGGAACTCAGTTTCTTGTTATTTGAAAGATATTTGGGATGTGGCAGCAAATATTCTAAATAAGGGATTGGCAATAATCATGTACGTTTCCCGTATAGTCCAAAATCATCCAAGCATGAGACCCACCCATCCATGGAGATGGCCAAACTGAACAGATGGATTTCTGCTATGCTTCAAAGTACACATTCCACCCCAGCCATTAAGGGTCCATTGGCTTGAGCTGAAGCCCAAAAATGGGAAAGAAAATCCTAATATGAACCGTCACCAGTGACAATTACTTAATATCTCTACAAGCAAAGGAAAATATTTGCCTGTTCTATCCAGTTCCATGGGATGGGTGATGATGTTTATGGCCATCGTTAGTCAACAGAAGATACCCCAGATATATCTCTAAGGAAAAGTCTATTGGTTTGGTTCTTCCTGTTCTTTGCCATATGTACCATAAAGCTCCTTAAGGCCAATCTTTTTTTAAGCTTGTTTCTATCCCAACCTATTAAATGGCTCTATACCTTTAATATTGCATTATTTATGGAATTTGTGGGAGGAGCTTGACAACTTTTTTTTAGCACTCATGCACGGGGATAGGATATGAAATCCAGCAAAAGATCCCACCACCAGAGTTTCCAAGGCCAAACTAACTGAAGATGTGCCTCAGTGGCCAGGACTCACTGAAAATCTGACTACTTTTTGGGGACTAACTCCTTTAAAAAGAATCTGTCAAGCCAGAAACAACGGAAATTCCCATATTTCTTACCTGATTAAGCCTCCTGTTTTGAATTCCGACTCACGAAAGGTTGAGGCCTACCAATGGGTCAATGACCAGTTGATGACTTTCATTAATGAGCTTTGAGTGCACCAGCCACCCAAAATCCTACAGACCCCAACCATACCTGCAGTGTAGTAGCTAATTATAGACAGGTGACAGCTACATGGTGTAGTGATCTTGTAGATGTCTGTGGACTCAGACCACCTCAAAGTACTTACTCCCGCATCTCCATGCTCCTCTTTAGGAAGCTGAGGTCTTTAAAGAAGACTTATGGCTTCTTCTTCTGGTTCCCCGAAATCCTCTTCCCTTGGCTCTCGTTCAGGTCCCTCCGATATCGATCTCTCGCTGAGCGCCACCGAGTATGAACATCTTTTGCTGCAAAATGAAACTATGTTTAGGCCTCTTTAAAATAAGAGCTCCTTAAATGGGCCCTCATGTGTCCTGGATAGATGGGGCAGGGTGATTTTTAAGAGGACTGTGCCAAATGCTCACCTCGCTGTTTTTTCTGCCGCTCGCTAAGGATGGGCCAGTCAGGGGTCAGAAGTGCACACACCTCATCCCAAACTTTCTTTTTCCTGTACCGGTCGGAATAGCGTGGGCACTCAGTGTCCCATAACTCTGGTCGCTCATGGACCATGCTGATTAACTGCTCCAGGCTGATGTCCCAGCGTGAGCTTTTTCCAAAGTTCGACTTCCCTGTTGGGAAAACAAAATAGCAAGAAATTGGTTGGCACCTGAAAATAAAATGATGTCCTATAATGAAGAACCTGTGAGATCAAGGGTCAACGTGACCAAAATGGGTCTGAAACACCTAACTGGTTCTTGTGGGCCCTATTAAATGAGTGTCTAAGCTTCTCCCATTTTTTCACTTTTTTTGCAGTCCTAAAATGCTGTAAGCTGAGATATTTTCATATTCTCCAATGGCCAACTAGATGTTTAGAGGGCCATCTAGATGTTTTTTAATGGATGTGCCAACCCGAAGTATGGTGTTCATCTAAAAACTGTATCGCCATACAGTTGGTAAAATATGCCCCTAATATCCTATCAGAACAAGGTATTAATGCATTTCTGATTCAGCTCTGCCTCCCTGATTTACAATACCTAAACTAAAAGATCAAACTTTGACAGTTCCTCTTTCCCTTTATATTACTGTTTAAATACCATTTACTACTTACTATGCAGCATGTGCGTGGAGATTCCCTCGTCTGAAACCTGCAACGCCATCTGGTCCCCCCCGAAATGAGCCTTTGCTTGGTTTCCCATGGTGTCTCCATGGTCTGTAAATACAGATAAGTGTGAGGCCTCCTGAGATGTTTGAGAGACCCCATCAAGTATGTGTGGGGGAGTGTGACGGGTCACGTCTCCTGGCTGGTGAGGCTAAAGTATGGTGAGGGGTGGGTGAACCTTGTGTAAGATTATCACCCACCTGTGCTGATCTCGGTTGGAATTTCCTCCTCCTTAACTTGCACGTAGATCTCGTCCTCCTCCAGTTTGACCACCGGCTGAAATTCATCCTGTACATGTCAAGTCAGAGCTTTAATCAGCTCCTTCAGTCAGATATTCACTCAGGTATATATAACAACCTATAATAGTTTCCATTCAGCCTCTCTATGCTCCTATCCTCGACTCCCTGTGCTTGTCAACCCTAAAGATCAAAATGGTCTTTCTAGGTTCCTGCTGTCAATGTGTGGCATGAAGGCCAAACGTGGCTATTTGGTGTTATATTGAGACTTATGGACTTCACGTGGTCCACAGATTTGGGAACAGTTTGGGGTTGTAACAACAGAAATATCTAGAAGCTTAATGTAAAATCTCTCTAGCTGCCTACAGAACAACTCCAAGCATGGTGGGGCACTGGACCTCAAACATAACTGACTCCAAGCTTGCTTAAATGCTGGAAACCAAGATTGATGGAGTGTTGGTCCTCAAACACGGTGGATCCCATGGTGCCAAAATGCTTTACTGGACTCGCTGGACCTTAAGAATATCGGACCTCGAGCTTGCTGAACGAAGTCTGGACCTTAGGAATGTTGGACCCCAAGCTTGTTGAAATACTGGACACCAAGTTTGGTGCAGTGTTGGACCTCAAGTATAGTGGACTTTAAGCTTGGTGAAATGATGAAGACCAAGTTTGGTGGGGAACTAGACCTTAAGTATGTTAAACCTCAAGCTTGCTGAAATAGTGGAGACTATGTTTGGTGGGGTGTTGGACCCAAAGCCTGGTGGACTACAAGCTTGCCACTATGCTGGACACCAAGTTTGGTAAAGCACATGACCCTAACCATATTAGACCCCAGGTATGGTGGTTCTAAATGCATACAAAAACTGTGGCACCCTACTAATATCCGGTGGAATTCCCCCTAGGTCCCTGCCAGGGTTAGCTTATGGTGAACACCAAGCCATAGGGATCAGTCCATGACAGAAAAGGCCTACATAGAGGAAACAACTAATATTTGGGGTTCTCCCTTCATCATGACTGCAATGAGCAGGAGGTGAACCAATGGTAATCCTAAACTCCTGCCAAAAACTCCTTCAGTTCGATTCTCAGGACCGATACCTACAGTTTGTATTAGGGGCTACACACGGATGATGGATACCATCAATCAGCTGGTGGATTAAGACTAAAGTAACAAATAGTTTGGGTTGATTTGGCCTCCTCTATACCTGTCAGTGACCCAGCCCAGTTTTTAAAGGTTTGAAAAGGGTTATTGCACCCACCTGCAGGTCCAGCGAGGAAATGCTGTGCTCCTCTTGCTGGCCCTGATCTTCCATCTTGGATCAAGACAGCTGATGGGACGCCGGGCTGAAGTAAAAGAAGACAGAAACGTTACAAAGTCAAGCAGGGCCAAATAAGATATTGAGGTGCTCCATCTACCAGAATAATAAGGGTGGGTGTAGAGAACCCCCGGGTAGTGGGCTCACTGCAGAGCTGGAAGTTAGGTGTCAGACATTCAATTTTAAAAGATTGGTAAGAGTTCCAAGGCAGGATTTTATCTGGGGACTCCACGGGCCGGTGTGATCACATCCAATACTGCCTAGGCAAAGGTCACATGATCTCCATCAGGAGCATTGCCGCTATTTAAAGTGCCACCTGTGTGAGCAAATACAACAGATAACACCCAATGCAACATCCTTATCCTCTCCACTGCCTAAAAAATCAAAAAACATGCTGCCAGTGAAGTCTGATCATGAAAAAAGAAAGCAGATGACACATGTCAAAACCAGATCAGCATTATGACAGCTTCCCTTTGTCAGCAGGGTCCCTCGATAAATCTCAATGGGTGTAAGTGCTCTTTACTGTGTATGCAATGACAGGTTCACTTTATTGTCACATATACACATTGTATAGTGATGTGTATGGCGGGGACATATTGCATAGTAATATCTATGGAGAGGTAACACTGTAAAGTGATGTGTATTGAGGAGACAGGATGTATATTAATGTGTATAAAGGGGACTTATTCTATAGTGATGTCTATGGAAAGGAAACGTTGTATAGTGATGTCTATGGAGGGGACATGATGTATAGTGATGTGTATGGAGAGGAAACGTTGTGTAGTGATGTGTATGGAGAGGACACGCAATGAGCTGATGTGGGAGGAGCAATGAGTTGATGGGTGATGACCCATAAGTTGAGGAGTGGTGAGGGCCATGAAAGGTAGAGGAAATCCTCCTAAAGATTGGGCATAGGTGAGGTATGATTTCGAGTAACCATATTGTTTTTATTTTTCCCAGGAGGTGAACAGAGGACCAGCAAAAGCTCAGAGGAACATCTCACTTCCTCTTCAGAATATGATGACCTTGTGGATGGTTCTTCAGGAGAAGACCCCTTAGCCAACAGTCTCCATCAAGGATGTCATAGTGTGGAACGATCCCCCGATGCCTCTAACCCTGAGGAATCTTATCTGGACGGATTGTATAATCTTTCCCCAGATGTCCATCCTGGACTTTCCAGAGCTAACAGATCTCCTAATACCTCAGGATACGGCCTGGTGCTTGTGGACACCGCAGACACGGACACACATGGGGTTGTGGAGCCTTTCTTCTGTTCGGCATGCATGAAATGGTTCTTACTGAAACTCCCACCTGGCCGACATAAGACAATTACGCCCAAAGTGCCATTTTTGTGTCCAGATTGTGGGAAATGCCTGACGCAGCATGAAGGTCTCCCTCAACCCAAGAGGACGGACATCGTCAAGCTGACGCACGTATGCTTCGAATGTGGAAAATGTTTTACAGTGGAGTCTAATCTCTTTAAGCATCGGCTCACTCATATCAAAGATCAGCCTTACCAGTGTGTGGAGAGTGGGGCGCGGTTACACAGCAGCACCGAGCACCAACATGTTCACTCCAACGATGGTTTTTTGGAATGCTCCGAATGCGGGGAACAACTTTCGGGGAAGACGTGTCTTCTGAGTCATGAGAGACTTCATGCTAGGGAGAAATCCTATTCATGTTCTGAAGCTGGGAAGAGTTTTACGGACAAAGTAATCCTCTATCGGCATCACGATACAGTTTTCCAGGACTACAAGCCGTTTTCATGTCCGGAGTGTGGAAAATTCTACTCCTCCAAGTCTGTTCTGAACCGACATCTAAAACTCCATTCTGACTATAAACCATTTCCGTGTTCAGTGTGCGGGAAATGCTTCGCCAATAAGTCTCTGCTCAACAGCCACCGAAGGGTCCACAGTAAGCCGTTCTCCTGTGCCGAGTGCGGGAAATGTTTCACATTTAAGTATCATCTGGCCAAACACGAACAGACACACGCTGGAGGGAGCCATCTTTCCACACAGAGGGAACGGAACTTTTTGTATTCTAATGAATTATTAGATGGCGGAACTTGTGCAGGGCAGACATTTAATTTTCAATGAGAATAAAGTCAGTTTTGTAAAATATTCTTGTTGTCTGAGTTGCTCGTTTAAGGTTTTTTCCACCTTTCCTATAATAGATAAATAGCATGTCCCATGTTTAAAATCGACTTGAATAGGTTGTTGTGAGTCCGATATAGGGGGCTCCCCCGAGGTCTAATAGTGGATGCATCTGTTAACTGCAGCCATTATTTACTCATGCTTGTCTCCCAGCTCCTGAGTATGCATTACAGTGACATGTAAATAGTTGGGAGTTAATGTTATACACACAGAAATATATATATTGAAGGTAAAATAATGTTACAGAGGATTTATATATCTGCTCTCACCAAGGGGCTGTTCTGTAATCTACAAGCCTCCTCTCATTACTTTTCTATTGGAGAGCTGTTTGCAGTGTGAGCCCTTACCCGAGACCGGCTTCCAGGGATAGACCGGTATCAGATGTATTCAATACATTTCTGTTGAGTTGTAAAAGTAGTTATGAAATCACCTGTCCCAATGACCGATCAGCGCTTCTGATCTCACATAAGGTCTCGGGCAAAGCCTCAGCCGGGTGAATCATTACGAAGAATAAACACACGAAGCCAAGGAAGTGGGGGTAGCATCAGCCCCTGAGCCATCACCTGAGGATACTTAGAATAAGTCCAGTTTGCCATACAGCGGACCCAGACTAGTTCTAAAAACACACCGGCCAATCAAAACAGAGTTGACAACTATACTGCCAGATGTCCAGAAAAGTGACTTTCCATCCTCCGCATCCCCATCAATAACAGCGTATGAGTGGGGTTACACACAAACCTGTGCAAGCTCCCCATGTAGCTCCAGCGGGGCGATTCAGTGTGAAGGAGTTGCCCTTCACTGTCTTGTCTGTATTTTAGCAACCTAATTCTATGTTAGGCTGCATTGTCTCTATGCCAAAATCATTGAATTCCCATCTACATGAGCACTCATTTTTCACAGGGCTGATAATTCTCCAAGTGAACCCATAGTTCTGCTAGCAGCATTGTGAAATAAATATTAAGCTGCAGTTCTCCCTATGAACACGAGGGCTCACTGCCACACCACATTAGTGAGGTATGCCCAATTGTGCTTCAATAGCGCATAGTAGCCACAGGATGGCAGCACCGCGCTACAGACTTCTCTGAGCTTGGAACGCAAACACGTGCAGCAGGTGGAACGCAAAGTAGGGAAGGACGCGTGTAAAACTTTATTAATAACTTTATTCATAAACAAAAACCACAATAAAAAACTGAAATAAAATATAACAAAGCTTTTCAAGCACTCATCAAAACAACAGTAATATGTCAGAGTCCTCTTAGTTAAGCGTGAAAAAGACCATTAAAGTTTATCGTGAAAAAAATGTGATAAGCGGTGAGGCTACTCTTGCCTGCATTCTTCTTTTTGGCCACAGGAAGGCAGCAGTCAGGGCAAGACAGAAGGCTTGGAACGCACAATCCGGAAATAAACTTTGAAACTTTATTAACAGCTTCCGGTTTGGACAATTAGAGCAAAGTTGCTGCAGGTGATGGCTGAGCAGAGCTGGTAATGACATTTACTTTCATTTCACGCAGTTTATTTTTCTTATGTATTATTATAGAGATGGTATTTTCTACTTTTCTGTACATAGTTTACTAACTGTCCCTTAAAGGCTCAGAATTAAATGTCCCTATCAAAGCCATTTTTGTGGGGAGCTAATGTAGCTACCAGTATTTTACTAATAATGTTGGAGCAATCCCTTCAAATTCACAGAGAAAATACAAACTCCATGCAGTCAGTGACCTGGCCAAGGACATTCAGACTTGGGACCCTTATTGCTGCAAAGTCATCATGCCGATCTGATCTGTGTACGTTTTTCATTTTGTAGATGGACTTGCCGAGGATGGAGGATCACAAGGGTCACCTGACGGAGAGGCTAATAAACCTCATCCTGGAGATCGTCTTCCTGCTGACCGGAGAGGTGAGGTGGATTTTGGGAGGTCACCCAGACCTGAGAGGAGAAGTCCTGATTTATGTCACTTGACGTGACTGTTTCCTAATACAGAGTCCCCCTCCTGTGAAGTCTGGTGACCACGTGGCCTTCATGGTTCCTGAACACTCCTGCGTGACAGCTGAGAAAAATGATAAGATTGTAGACCTTGTCCTGAAGATCATTGAGCTGCTGACAGGAGAGGAGGGCATGATGGATGACCAATCACCTATCACATCACCGGGTAAGAGGAGACATTATTGTAAAGGAGAGAGCAGTACGGAGGATAGATCCCCCATCATCTGATAAACACATAGAGACAATGTATTCAGTCAGTGTGTGTGTTTCCTACGTAGCCCCACCTGGAGGATGTCCAGTACATATAGAAGCATCTAGAAAATGTCCACTATGTGTAGAGCCACCTGAAGGATGTCTTCTGGATAGATTACCTCTGGGAATTCCTTGATGGAAACTGGAAATTTCACCTGGAGAATCATCTTCTGCTCTGCACCCCAGAAACGAAGAGACTCGTCTATCAGAGGTCTCCCCGTCCTCCGGTCCACCTGTTAGCAGCACACAAAAAGATTATTATTTTCAAAAGACTAAACAGACATTTACTGCAGCTCACACCAGTCCTTAGTTGTGATGGCCCAATTCCAAAATCTTTCAAGATAATGACATTTCCAGCAAGCACAGAAAATGTCTGTTGATCCTTACGGGAATACTGCGTTTATTTCACTTCTTGTGAGCTATAAAGATAGTTAGAAGAACCTTATGCAGTACTGCGTAAACCACTAATCCCATCTATTGACAATGTCATATGGATGGTCAAAGGGAGACATGTTTGAAATTCAGCCTCTGTGGCTCCCTCTGTAGACAGAGTTTGGTGAGCACTGTCAGGGAAGGGAAATGTTTTGTCCAGGAGATACCAATGGATGCCAAGAGAAACCCCGGCTGGATCCAATGGCACACTGACTATGTATGGTTCAATAGATTTAGTGTTTATTCCATACCTGTGTTGATCTCTGCAGAGATTTCCTTCTCCTCATCGCTCTCTCCTTCATCACTTTCTATTTCAATCACATCTTCAACCTGGAAATTAAAGTATTGGCTAATGGAACTAAGAGTATCATTGTATTTTTGGATAAGCTTATACACACACACATTATATTTCTATGATTTGGTGTTAGATCTTTCTACCTGATTAAAGTGAGGAATTTTGGAATCCCGGGAATACAGAGGACGGGGACATCTCTCTGGTGGGTTCCCATTACTGGATCCATCTGTAGGAAACACACACACTGACTGAATACATTGTCTCTATGTGTTTATCAGATGATGGGGGATCTATCCTCCGTACTGCTCTCTCCACACGTTGTATAGTGAAGTGAATACGGGAAACACGTTGAATATTTTGGTGTATAGGGGTAACACGTTGTATTTTGCCCTCTATGGGCTCCCATTGCTCTCCCCGCCCCCTTCTGCGCCCCTCTTACACGGCTAGCGCCGGGCTCTCAGCTCTGATTCCTGCAGCTGGGTTGTGTAGCAGATGTAGGTCCCGCCCCCTTTTCCCGGCCGCTGATTGGGTGCACGCGAACTCGCTTCTTTAGCCTGTCATAGGGTTCTTTACAATGTGTACGCAGACTCGGGCTCGCCAGAGGCCGAGCTCTTTGGCATCATTTTGTCTCCTGAGCGGACTCCAACAAAATGGCCGCACTCTCACAGCTCTGCCTATTTCTGTGGACTGATGGCTGTATATAATGGGGACAGGCAGGACTGACACTGCTCATTGTACACTGGGTGTCAGAGATATAAAATTTTCCCTAGTGTGTGTTTATGTCCCTCACAGTTGATCAGGAGTGATGCTATAATTATACTTAGTAAGGGGGTTTGCTGTTTTTATAGAGATCCATGCCACCTGAGGTCTTTTTCCAGGTAGGCCAGGGCTGTTCCTTTAATTCTGGAACCAAAGAGCATTTGTTTATCAACTTTCAGATTTAATTGTGAGGTGATCTTTATTTTATTGGTTGCGGTTTCATATTTCTTTGCTACATGTAGGTCCTCTAGCAGCCTGCTATAGATAAGACAATGAAATCAGCGTATTGATGAACGGTATCTGTGAAAAAATCTGAAGATTAAATTACCGGCAGTGTTTAAAACTGAGATTGGTGAGTAGAGACCAACACAGAGACAGAACAACAGTAAAGCACAGTCACTGCGCTGCTTTACTAAAAGTCATATATAAGACAGTCTATACATAGAAAGAATATAAAACACAAATAGGGACAGCAGTATGTAAAGAGAACCGGTCATGGCAAAGGCTGGGGTATGAATGATTCTGACAGCTGCTGATTCTCAGCTCCGACTCCCAGCTCCAGAATCGCCTTTAGATACAGAAAATGTTGATGTTGTATTGCTACTGTCCAGGTTCTTGCCTAAGCCGAGCCGTGACAGGTTCTCTTTCCCAAATAACAGTCGCATTGATGATTGTCACGTGTCCTTTCCCACATGGATCCTCTCGTGCTGGACCAGGTAGGCCTTACACAGGAAACGTTTGCCGCAGGTGGGGCAGGCAAAGGGTCGTTCCCCGGCGTGGGTCTTCTGATGGCGCACCAGGTCGGATTTCTGCGAGAAGCGTTTGTCGCATTGTGTGCAGGAATATGGCTTCTCCCCAGAGTGCGAGCGCTGGTGGATGACCAGGTGACTGTTGCTGATGAAACTTTTCCCGCACTGCTCGCAGCTGAAGGGTTTGTGCCCGGTGTGGACGATATGATGCTTGGCCAGGTGGGACTTCTGGGTGAATCGCTTGTCACAGAGCGGGCAGCCGAAGGGTTTCTCACCCGTGTGAACCCGCACGTGCGCCACCAGCCGGGCATTGTTGCTGAAACACTTCCCGCACTCAGAGCAGGGGAATCTCTTCTCCCCTGTGTGGACAATCCGGTGAATGACAAGGTGGGACTTCTGTGTGAAGGACTTCCCGCACAGGTCGCACACAAAGGGCTTGTGTCCCGTGTGGGTCTTCTGGTGCTTGAACAGGTTGGAGCTCTGGTTGAACTGCTTGCCACATTCACCACAACAATATGGACGCTCGCCTGTGTGGCTGCGCTGGTGCTTGACCAGGTAAGAGTTGCAGGAGAAGCTTTTGCCGCACTCTGAGCACTCAAAGGGCTTCTCGCCCGAGTGGATCCGCCGGTGAATGATGAAGTGCGAGAGGCGGGTGAAGACTTTGCCGCAGTCCTGGCAGATAAACTGCTTCCTGTTTCCAGGTTGCCTGTTCCGGGTTTTCTGGGAGAGGTCATATGACTCGTAGCCTGTAAATAAGGCAGAAAGTTTAGGACAACCCCGGCTGTCATCTAAACCAGGCTGTCATGCTGCTCGGCAAAGATTAATGCCAGTCACCTTACTTCCTAATTTGCCAGTCATGTGATCAACAATCTCTCCCTACTTCCTGTTCCGAGCCCTCAAAGTCTCTCTACCCCTAATTTTCTCTTTAGAATACACTGCCACACGGGACATGCTGGGTAAATATGGATCACATGGTGCCCAAGGCACCGATATGCCAACATTGATGGGCATTTCCTGCTTGTACTCACCAGAAGAAATCTTCACAGGCATTTCCTCTTCTTTAATTCTCAAGAGGTAAGACTCGTCTATGTAATCCTCCTGCTCAGATTTCGGCACAACGATAATGTTCAGACTGTCCTCCTGCTTGTCAAGACAAAAATGGAGGACAATCCAATGACTGTGCTGAGTATTCAGCTTTACTGAAGAGAATCAGAGAAACGTTTATTGTAGATAATACTCAACTTACCAGAAATCCCTGAGTAGTGTCCTCTTCCTTAATATGAGGGGAGATTTGGGGGCTGGGACATTGCTCTGGGGTGGCTTCGGAATCCTGTGCAACTGAAGAAAAGATGCCATGGTCAAATATGTCGAGGACAGATCCCGCCCCCTTTTCTACATGATCCCACCCCCTCCTCTTACCCGGTGATGTGAGGGTCTGGTGGTCCTCCATCATGACGTCCTTGTAGAGGTCCTTGTGTCCTTCTAAATACTGCCACTCCTCCATGGAGAAATAGACAGTGACATCCTGACACCTTATAGGAACCTGACACACACAATGATACAGTCACCATCCAAACACATCCCATAATATTGTCCCAGAATTCCCGGCACCGCTCACCTCTCCCGGCAGCAGCCCAATGATCTTCTGGGTGACTTCCAGGATCTTTTTGCCGTGGTTGATCTGGGGTGTCAGGGAGGGGGATGGAGTTTCATTGGGCTTGTTCCCTATTGGTCCATAGTCCTAATAAAGAAGATAAATATGACACAGAAGTATGGCCCCCTGTCCTTTGGTATTATGAAGTATTGGTGTGCTCTATGTGTATCCTTGTCTGTAGCGCTGGCTAGGATTGTGCATGCTCGGAGTGCAGTGTCTGCTATGACTGCGTGTAGCATGGGTGGTGGCAGTGCCCTGACTGTGTGTGCCCCGTGCACATTGCACACCCTGACTGTGTCATGTGACCTCCCAGAATCCTCCCCACCACTCTGGTCAGATCAGACCGATGTCATGTGACCTCCCAGAATCCTCCTCACCTCTCCGGTCAGCAGGTAGAGGATCTCCAGCGTGAGATTTATTATGCGCTCGGTCAGGTGACTCCGCTCCGCCTCCATCCTCCAGGATGTAATCTGTTCTTGTAGCAGGAGCACAGTGTTGAGCCGCCTATAAAATGTCATATTCTGATTTAAGTATCAACAATCTGACCCTCCATATTAGCAGGCGCTCATCTCACCCCATACATTGGAGGAAGATATTTTCTAGCTCACAGAAACTCAGTAGAAAAGAACTTTGATGACTTGTGAGCTTTTCTCAGCCTTAAATGGCTGCTTCCAATGGAAGTGACATCATGTGACCTCATTATGTGCTGGGGGAAGTTACATAAACATCCATGGAAAGTAAGTTTATATATAAAGGTTCTCTGCCCACCCAGGAGGACAAATAATTAATACATCCTCTAATCACAGCACCAGGCACAAAATGGCTGCAATATACCACTAGAGCCTGCTCACCCTCAGCTTGCTGGTCTCCACCTTCTGCCACCTCTTTGTAGCTCTCGCCTCGGCTCCCTGATGACATCACAACCCCTGTGATGCCGTCAGGACAGCCTTGTGGTAAATGTAGTCCTCTAGCTACTCTACATTCTGAATTGAGAGCTGAACCTAAATGTGTCCGCAGTTCTGTGCCATAGCAGTAAATAAAGGCGGCCATTTTATTGTAGACCAAAGCAGGCAGGAATGTGCAGGACATAGCGGTCTTGTGGAGACACCATGAAGGCGACAGTTCAGCCTCTAAGGTTCAAATGTTCAATCCCAATATTATCAAAAATTTCTGATTATTATGAATAAAAACTATTACTAATAATAATACAAATAATAAGTAATAATGTTATTCCAGCATATAAAAATAATAGTAATCACGGCTGAATCGCACAGGTCGGGGATGGGCGCTGTGATGGAACGCAGAGATCACATGACATTGACGTCAGCTGAAACGCACAACGGTGTGACAGTGGAACGCATAACCCGGAAGTTGTTCTGTAGGCTTTGTCTAGCTGAGTGAAGCAGAGGGGAAGATCGGGATTTCTTCTTCCGGCGGTCTTGTCAACATAGCCAGCGAGGCTTATGTGAGTATTGTCATCTCTGCCTTTATTTCCCTTTATATTATTCACACAAATCATGGAAGGAGTTTTGTATACATCCAGCCACCATTTGGCATAGTCATGGCTTCCTTTCTGTGCACATCTCCATCCTGTGTGCCCATTGCTGGCTTGTTTGGCTTTGGAATGGTTCCGCAATCCCTAAACTTCACCTCCACTTACCTTTCCCATGGAAGGGATGGTCTATATGCGCCATGTCGGCCCCCATTACATGTGTCACATGATCACCAGCTCGGCAATCTCAATCTGACCACCAAACCGAGTTTACAGCCTGTGGAAACCTAAAAATTGGTGTAAAAGATTTTTTTTCTTAAGTCGGGTAATGTTAACTATTATTTCATTGGTAGATGTAATTTATTCTCCATGGCAACGTATTTATGGGTGGTTGCCCCGCCCCCTACTACCCACATGATCAGTGATTCTATAAATTGTGCCCCAGCTGTCCACATGCCCATAGGTTTCTGAAATTGGGGTGTGTGGTAGGTTGTGATGGACTCTGGGATCTGATGGAGGAACACGTAGGGTAATACCTGGCAAGTGGTTTGTGATATGTCAATAAATGTCAACCTTTCTTTATTCAGCTTAGATTGGTCAGACAACGAGGGACAATGCCAGCGTTGGTCAGATGATACAAATAAGTTGGTGCCTTACGATGACCAACCAGCCAATTTGCATGGTCGGTGGTAGTGATGTGGGGTAGAGACACCCTACAGGAAGGTGAAGGAACCTCTTGTTGGGTGAGTTGTTGCCACCCATAGAGGACAAACGCTTATCCTGCATTGTCCTTGGATATTATTCATCCACAACACTGGGATGTGAGGCCTGGTAAATACCATCTGAGGCTCTGAATGGTCCAATCCCGCTGAGGGAACATATCCAGGGCTCGAGGAACCTTCATCATCGTCATATGGTTGTTGCTTAGGGTAGCGTATTTGACACCCAGTGGAGGTCATCATGTATAGAGTGTTTTCCATTATTATCACAAAGTGAAACTGGTAATCATGATAACCAGGGAAGCAGACCCTGGAAATTGAAGGTTACTTTGACCTCATTGGACAGGCGGTCAGCAGGGAAGGCCCTGGCCACCCTTTGGTTAGCAGAATAAAAAGTGCCCCATCAGGCAGGTGGTTGGCGATGGAAGGGCTGTCTTGGGCTGGCCTTTGATAGAGAAGGAAAATCTTGGATGGTGGTGGTAACTTGTGTAAGCATTTGTGTAAGCATTTGGTGAGGAGCTCTTGGGCCAGTGGCCATTGAGAAGAGGGCCACTTAGGGGAGAGTTTTGGTGGGACGAAGGCTCTTTGCATACAGCTAAAAAGGTAATAACTTTTAGAAGAGAAAAGACTGTCTGGGTCCTATCTTCTAGCTGTGCCTGGTTATAGTGTTGGCACCACCGAGTCAGGAGACAAATCCACCCTTACCCATAATACTCGTAGCTACATCTGAAGGAACGCTAGTAGGTCAAGGTTGGTCATCGTGGAGACTTCATCCATGGGCTCCATAGGTTGGAGGAACATGGTGTATATATTTAGAAGGCCCTTCAAAATGCTTGTTAGGTTGAGGGAACCTCTTCAATGTCTGGCGCCTCCATGCTTCCCAAAGCTTTTAGCTTTAACATCGAATTGACAGGTCTGATGGCTATCAAAATGGCTGCTTTCAAAGTAATGACCCTGAAAAGTCCTTTAAGTGTCCAAATGAATGATTGGAAATTATGAGGAGGTCGGAGTGCATGAGACCAGCAGGACCGATCATCTATTGGGAATTCTTCCACTACAGAGCAATAGGCCAACCTGCAATGGTTGAAGAAAAAGTGTCTGACATATAAAATGTCACACAAATGATAGGTAGGAATCTGGTCTGAGGGTCAGATGTCTTCTTTGGAATAAAGGTTAAGTGTCTATTGTCTGGTTTTATTGGTGGAGGATTTTTTAGGTAGTAAAGACCACATTCATGTTTATGGAAGTTGGAAGGGTTGGAACCCGTGCTACATTCCTTGTGCATTGTGGAGATTTACCCCATCTTCTTTTTCATTGACAGGGTGCAACGAGGATAGGAAGTGATGGGACATTTAGTAGGGATGGGTTAGAATGGTTTTGGTTTTTATTAAGGATATTTCATTGCATCCTCTCATTTCTTTCCTGGTGTTACCTGGACAGAAAGTCTCCCGAAAAACAATGCAGACTGTAAAAATCAGAATAAGCAAAGGATGGGGGGAGTTCCAAGTGTAACCATGTGTTCTCTTTAAATCTGCAGCTCGATTGGTTCGCCCTATGTTTTTTACCCCCAACGCAGACGGACGCCATTCAGAACATATAGCACGATCCAAACAACATGTCCGCAGAGGTAGGTGGATGCAGGGTAGGGTCACGTGGTCTCTAGAAGCTGTGGAAAGCATTGACACCCCCCACGGGGGGTTATTCACAGAGGCAGTATATAAATTTGCTGGGTGATGTCCACATTTGGCCTTCGTCTGTGCCTTTAGCTATTTTAACAGTAGAAGGTGAACAATAGTATGATGTTATATTTTAATTATATTTTGTTATTTTTAATCCTAGCTAGGGTTGACACCTATCGTGAAGATCAAAGAGGAGGAAATTCCTGCTGATATCAGTGTGGGTGAGTAATAATTTTTACAGTTTCAAGGTTTGTGGCCAATCCATGTTTGGGAGATATTAGGCAACGGTGCCAGCTGACTATGTGATGTAAAGATGGCCTGCAGGGGGCCCCCTTTAGGACCCAGGTATAAAACAATCCGTATTTACTTCCTACAGATTTGACCAACCACAGGTCCACCACCCAGGACAAAGGAACGAGCTGCCGCTATGAACCAGAATACAGAGAAGATGATGTCCAACACCCCGTTAAGGTACCAGAACATCATTTTAAATGCCGATCGGTGAACTATAATATGTTGTGCGTTTCGTGTGGTACTGCCATCTCCATGTGGCACCAAAACTTGAAATCTGTATTGCTTTGGGTCTTCAGGAGGAAAACCTTAATATTGTGGTGGTGGACATTGGTTCTGAAAATGCCAGAGGAAACGAGATCGGCATGAGGATGGAGGAAATGGACATGCACTCTGATATCCGGACTCGTGAGTATTGAGAGGAACCCCCCTACTACGACAGATTTTAAGTTCTTCCTCCCGTTGGTCACTGAGTATTATCATCAGCAGCTTGTGAGCTCAAAATGATTGGAGTCAATTCTGCAGGCCTAAACAAATGTTAAAACCCACCTTGTAGGCAAACTTTATCTTCAGCTATGTATATGACGAAAATATAGTGATTAGACTTCATCTTTTAGTCTTTTTTTTTTTTTTGGTGGAGTTTTTTTTTTTTTTTTTTTGGTGGAGTTTCAACTAAAGTGTTTTAACATTGACCTTTTTGTCGTTTTTTTTTTCTCAGAGTACACAAAATCCAGGAAGGGATATATTAGGAAGCCCTACAAAAAGTGGTGGTCCCCAGTGAAGAACCACGGAGTCGTCCATAAGGTAGCAGCCCGCTTTAAATCACCCATTACTCTGTCTAGGTGGCCTACACTGTAGTTTGTTCTTTGTAGTGTCCAGCTCCTGGCACCAAAAGGATGAAATCCTGCCAAATATTCTGATGAGCATTAACGGGCCAGGCTTCAGTACTGAGGGTTGTGTATGAATCTGGGTATTTATAATGCTGCTAGATATTATTATTCAGTGAGCTACATAATGAACTCTAGTGGCCTATCTGAAGTCCAAAGTGGGACCTGTAAAGGACAATGTTAATCGATGGCACTTGGACTGGTTCCTCCTTTTACCATGCAGTTGCGTGTTGCTACACGTAGTAGGGGATTTACATGTTAGCATCCTAAAAACATGGACCCATCAGTAAAACTGTATGAACCACGTGACTTTCTGCTCCGTGGTAGTGTAAGTCCTAGTTCTAACAGGTTTTCTTGTGTTGTTAGATGAAATACGTGAGGAGGAGGTTGCCTTCAGAATACATCATGAATCCAGAATTCCTCAAAGAGTTCATCAATATGTACCGCTCCTACCCGTGCCTGTGGAACATCAAATTCGCAGACTACTCCAACAAGCAGAAGCGTATGAAGGCCTATGAGCAACTGGTGCAGCTGTGCCGCACTGTGTGCCCAACGGCCAACATCCAATTCGTCAAACACAAGATCGCCAACCTGCGGACGGTCTTCAAGAACGAGTTCAACAAAGTTCAGGTGTCGAAGAAGACGGCCTCTTGTGCCGCCGATGTCTACGTACCACGCCTATGGTATTTCGATCTCCTGAAGTTCACGTTAGGTCAGGACCCTCCGGAGGACGGCAGCGCTGGCATGTCCGACACTTCCAGCATGGTCAGTGTACCCTGCATTCCAAGCATACTGAAGAGGCCCGATACGCCAGAACCTCAGGATTCACGAATGGACGAGGATGGCAAGATGAATCCCGAAACTCTAGAAGAATCTACAAATATGTCTCAGGTAGGTTTTTGTCCCCATCAATGATTGACCATGCCTAGCCAAAAGAAAGGGGGGGGTTGTTTTAGTGCAATAGAACAGAGAACATTAGAAAGGGGATCCTTTACCTAGTACTCCGGTCCCCCACCCAAACAAGGACATTATTAGGATAAGAAAAACTATAAAAACCATCTACACATCTTTATTTCCTGTCAGGTGACCAGCAACAGCCAATCTGACGATGTGGAGTTTGAGATCCATGACGAAATTATGGCTTCCATCCGACGACAAAGGAAAAGAAAAATGTACAATAACACTAGTGAAGAGGAACTGGGGGAGCGGCTGCTCACCCAAGCCGCCGCTCTCCTCACCAAGAACAATGACGAGTTTGATGCATTCGGCTTCATGGTCTCTTCTAAGCTACGTAGGATGGATGAGCAGCAGAGACTGTTGGCTGAAGTCCTTATCATGGAAGTCTTGTACAAGGGCATGCTGGGCCAGCTGACGGAAGACAGTCTTGTATGCCAGTACCCGGCCCAATTCTACCAGAACCAACCCTCAAGCTGACCACTCCCGAGCCCTGGCGATGCCCACCCTCACCAAATAGCCCTGGCCAACCTCCCTGACCTTTAATGAGGTTTCTCCAGGAAAGAGGAAAAGCCTCCCACGGTTACAAAAAAGGTGGCGGCGGCGTTGCTGGTGGGGGAAGGGAAAGGAGAAAGAGAGTGGTTAGGAGATTTACAGCTCCCAGGTTGTTAACCTTCACGGGTTTGGTTATCCAGATGTCCTCGTGAAATCTTGCACGCCATGACAGGTTCCTGAGGGTTCACCATGGGAGGTCAAATAGTCAAATTGGGCTTCCTACCTCTAATATGTTTATCTATGGCCCAAAGCAGGATTCATCAATGGTGCACTTATGAAGATGACTATTTATAGAGAATGCGTCTGAAACGCACAATGGATATCATTTCATTTAGCCTTTAATACCATAATAAAAGCTACATTTTGTATTGATCAGTTACAAAAAATTTTGGATGGCAGAATTTGATTCGCCCACAATCGTCCAACAAATTGCAGGCCTCATTTGCTGAGTGTTATCCCTGATATTTTTACATTGCTGACATGTTCTACAGTATTTATAGAATAGGTAAACTATTTAAAGTTCAGTTTTGCGGTCCCCGCAGAGCTTAAAGATTCCTTTTAAAGTCTTCCAGCGCCCTATAGGAAATGAAGAGGGATTTCAATAGTTGCAGTGAGCCAAGAGAACAGTTTTTAAAAGCAACTATGATATTTAGTCACCACCCCTGAGGAGTTTGGATGCCTTTTTTCATTCTTCCACTGCATTCTCAGGGGCGGTGGGGGGTGAAGGTAATCCTGTTGGCTGCTATGGACACTGGAGATTTGTTTTTTCCTTCCTATAGACACTTCAAATTTTCCAAATTTCCTTCATCAGAGCCTTTCCAGCACAGCTCAAATGACAAAAAGCAAGGACGTGACTTAAATAGGACCACCCACGAGGGCAGAAATGGGCACTGAGCAGTCCATCTTCATTTCATACTGTTACTAGGCCTTTTTTAACAAGGCATTGAAGTTGTAAGCTAGTTAATGTTGTTTTAGTTAAACTTTAGTTTTATTTTATTTTTATTTTTAAATCTATTTTTTTTTTAGTTTAAGAAACTGTTATCTACTGCCATGTCTGGTGATGTAAACAGTAATAAATTTAAATTCAGAGGTCTTGATTTTGCAATAAAACTAATTTTACTTAAAAAAAAAAACAGTTTAGTAAACACTTGTGATGTTGATGAGATTGCACCACGGGTTAATGACTGATTCTGGTCTGAAAAAAGCAAGAACATTTTTTTTTTAAACAAATATAACATAAATGGAGCCAAAATTCTTCATTCCTAGTCAACTGAACCTGAGATGTGTTAATGAATATTTGTATGATAAGGTCTACGTGTTTACAAAATCAGAACTTGGTGATGCCTCTTTCCTCTGTTCTGGCAAAAAGCTCCAGCACTCTGCCCCCCACAGCTCTTCTTCCTCTGTATTCAGATTTATTATCACTTTGGTGAACTCAGATTGATCGATCCCTGTCCTTTCCTTCAGATCCGTCCCACTTCTGGGCCTGAATTCTTTTTGTCTCCCTGAACCCCCCCCCCCCCCCCACGTCTTGCTCATAAGTGTATCCTCATGTCTCATGGTGGAGGCAGATGACATTGTCCTGGTTAGGCTGGAGACAAAGGACATCCCCCTGGGTGGGATTAATAGCACAGGACATCCCCCTGGGTGGGATAGAAAGTACAGGACATCTTCCTGGGTGGGATAGAAAGCACAGGACATCCTCCTATGTGGGATAAATAGCACAGGACATCCTCCCGGGTGGGATAAATAGCACAGGACATCCTCCCGGGTGGGATAGAAAGCACAGGGCATCCTCCTTGGTGGGAGAGAAAGCACAGGACATCCTCCTGGGTGGGATAGAAAGCACATGACATCCTCCTTGGTGGGATAAATAGCACAGGACATCTTCCTGGGTGGGATATAAAGCACAGGACATCCTCCTGGGTGGGATATAAAGCACATGACATCCTCCTTTGTGGGATAAATAGCACAGGACATCCTCCTGTGTGGGATAAATAGCACAGGACATCCTCCCGGGTGGGATAGAAAGCACAGGACATCCTCCCGGGTGGGATAAATAGCACAGGACATCCTCCCGTGTGGGATAAATAGCACAGGACATCCTCCTGTGTGGGATAAATAGCACAGGACATCCTCCTGGGTGGGATATAAAGCACAGGACATCCTCCTGGGTGGGATATAAAGCACAAGACATCCTCCTGGGTGGGATATAAAGCACAGGACATCCTCCTGGGTGGGATATAAAGCTCAGGACATCCTCCTGGGTGGGATAGAAAGCACAGGACATCCTCCTTGGTGGGAAAAAAACAGCTAGGATTCTCTTAGGAGAGTAAATCACAGATGATTCTTCCTGGAGGAGATGAAGACATATGAAAACTTTGTGGGCAGGATAAGGATGTAGGACTACTACTGGGTGAGATAGAGAAGGAGAACATTTTCATGGGTGGGATTCAGAAAAGGAGGGCATCCTCATGGGTGTAATTAAAAATAAACACAGGACATCTGGGTTGGGATAGAGACACAGGACATCCTCCTGGGTGGGATGAAAACAGCATACTCCAGTGTGGCATGAAAACATTTGCTTAGATGGGACAGAGTCGTATGAAATCTTTCTGGATTAGATATAGATACAAAATATTCTATTGTTTGGGGTGGAGGAGGATTCTCTATTGGTAGGTGGAGGGCAAACTAATTGGTGGAATATAGACTGAACCACTGTAGCCCTTATGAAATATGAATAATCACCTTTTAGGTGCCCTATTTTTCCTGTCTTGAAATCCCCTTTAAGCATTTTATTTCTGACCACCCATTGGAGAGATCTTTCGTCATATCGCTTTACCCCATCCAACATTCAGTATATTAAAATACTGAATGCAGTTTCTCAATATAATCCAGTTATTCCCCAGGTGAACAATTGTTATTTAAAATATTTATATAATAAATTCATTATTCATGAATCAATGAACATAGAGTGATGGATGAATGATAGACTGCAGTTCTGTATACAATCACTGGAGGCGCAAGAATCCCGCACAGCCATGCAGAAACGCGCCTAGACTGCTCAATGCTTTTTTCCCATTGCACAGTCTGCAGTTTCGTATTTGACCACAAGAAGTTGGTGCTGCAACCGGTACAGTATGACGGTGTGAGGAAAGATGGAGGATACAGACTGGGAGTCGGACAAGAGCTGACAGTTACAAGTGAAGTACAACATCCGGTGTGTAAAGGAGAGCAGTGACAGATTCTGTACTTACCTGTCGTCACCCCCTCATATCTTATACTTACCTGTCTTCACCCCCAGCCATGATGTGGACCCCCCTGGTATCCGTTATGCTTTGATTTCCATCTTGACACAGCCAATTTGGCTGAAGTCTCAGCTCCTCTCTAGTTGATGAACTCTGACATAATTTCCTCTGTTTTTGTGTTTCAGTAGAATAACATCTGACCTTTTCTGCTTCTGGATCAGCTGTGGATGGATGAGAGACAAAATCCTATGATGAAATGGGATTTCACCTTGGAGGTCAACTACCTGCTGACTGGTGGGGTGAGGAGGATTCTGAGTATATGGCAGCTGCCTGATAGTAACATATTTACGTTTTTATATACAGCACTGCACATTGGGGCTTCTAACACCCATTGTGGACCCTCGGCCTTCCTTCCTGACAAGAAAAGACATACAAGATGGCAAAGAGTCTCCAGAGGAAGAACACATTTCCCCGAGTGTTCATCCAGGACTTTCCCCCAGGGACATGCTGTCTGACCCCCTTCACAATGGTCTTCTCCATAGCTCAGACATCGCCATGTACTCTTACAATCTCGATGTTCCGTTTTTCTGTCTTGGCTGCATGAAATGGTTCTCGCTTCGGTTAACTCCTGAAGAGCGCCAGACAATATCGCACCACTTACAGTACCTGTGCCCGGACTGCAGAACGTGCCTTGAGCAGGACTACAACCTTCCACCACCAAAAAAAAATCGATAGTCAAGAAGATGCACGTGTGCCCGGTGTGTGGAAAGTGTTTCCCCTTTAAGTCAAAGCTTGTCCAGCATCGGGTCATCCACGGCTAAGATCAGCCAAACCAGTGCTCCAAGTGCGGAAAGGATTCAAGCAGAATGCTGAGCGCCAGAGGTTGCTCCGAAGGATTTGGCAAAGGGCTGTTTGCCTGTCCTGAATGCAGAAAATGCTTCTCCAGGAAAACATCACATTTCTCCGCTCTGACTGGGAAAAGACCTCCGACCGGAATTCTCCCTTCATGGCCAAAGGTGAGTTTTTTTCGGCACCAAGCATAGCTCGTGGAACACCGATCCACACAGAAGAAATACCTTACTACTGCACTACGGAAGTGTTATTCCGAAAGGGCTATCCTCAACCACCATTACCAAAGAGCCCACAGCGGCAAACCACATTTCTGCCAAGAGTGTGGAAAAGGCTGCATGGACAAACCAGTCCTAAACTGTCGTTTGAAGACTCATTCGGACTTCAAGCCGTATACATGTCTGGAGTGCGGGAAATCCTTTGCCGACGAGTTTCTGCCAAAGAGTTATGAGTGGGTTCACAACAAACCAGTATCATGCAGGAAATGTTTTCCCTTCAAGTCGCACCTTGCAAAACACAGATAGACACACGCCGCTGGCAATATGCCTTCAGGCTTAGGTTATGTGGAGCTTAATACTCTGGAATGATTCATTCATGTTTTAACCCTCTTCCTAATGCTTCAGCCTATTGCTAAACCTTTTGGTTCAACTTCCCTTATGATACCGCAAACTTAGAAGATAATCCTATGTTACTAACCAGATAGGAAGTGGAATGCTCAAAAAACCCCTTCTGCTTCGCCGCCCCCAATAGAGACCACCTTCCCAAAAACATTAGTCCTTAGATCCTCTCAGGTGTCCTAATGGCCTCACGGTGATCAAAGGAATACATTCATCGACTTTCAGCCTAAAAAACATTTCACCCTCCAAACGCTAAGGCTAAGCTGCAGACGTTAGAATTACATTTATAGAACTCCTCCAGCCCCGGCGCTCAGGGTAATTGTTTCCCTATATTTAATCTTCAAGCGAATTCCTCCATGACCACCCTGGATTACTGGCCTTCTGTAGGTAATCTTCACATTTTGCTGTGTGGTTACCTGTGGGACATCCTCCATGATGACACCTTGGGTAACCCTATCCCGGTCAGTTATATTAGGGATGTTCTTGTACTGTGAGCTTTTGTTGTCTGTCGGAATGTCCGCACAATAATGCCTCGGGTAACCGCCAAGTCCCCATAATGACCTCCTGGGCAATGCCTACATGTACGGTAATTATGGTAAGCATTAGGGGCTGCAGAGAAATTCTCCAAGATGGAATATTACTTTGCTTTTGGAGAAGGTTGAGATGTACAAAGCAATACATTCATTATGTTTTGGAACCTTCTATTCTCCTAAACATGAGCCTCACCTTGGTAGCATTACAACAGACAATGTCATACAAGTCCCAGCAATGTCGTGATCGTGGGAGGGTTTAGGTCTGCGTTGAAATCTCTGGCATCGGGTCAGATGAAAGCGAAAGGTGATTTATTTTTTCAATCTCGTGAATCGAACTGATCTCTTTGCTTACTGGGAATATAACAGGATTTTCTGTTTTTTCGTTACTTTTTTTTTAAAAATCAGCCAAGGTCAACTGTCTCGTAATAGGGGACCACAAAGGACAGCGTCTGCAGATGTACAAGCAAGCTACAAGAGACGGTCAGGGACTACAGGAGAAAGTCAGAGACTGCAGACTTAGTACAAGAGACGGTCAGAGACTACAGGAGAAGGTCAGAGACTGCAGACTTAGTACAAGAGACGGTCAGAGACTACAAGACTTAGTACAAGAGACAGTCAGAGACTACAGGAGATGGTCAGAGACTGCAGACTTAGTACAAGAGACGGTCAGAGACTACAGGAGAAGGTCAGAGACTGCAGGATAAGGTCAGAGACTGCAGACTTAGTACAGGAGACGGTCAGAGACTACAGGACAAGGTCAGAGACTGCAGACTTACTACAGTAAATGGTCAGGCATGGTATATCTGTTCTCTCATCCAGTATATCTGTGACAGGAGTTGATGACTAGGAACAAGCTTTAGAAGACATTCATAGACTGAAGACGCATTATGTCAAACTGCATTCCTGTGATATCATCTATACACTGTCTAACTAACCTTCAGCTGCTCACCAACCATCCAGCCATATATCGGCTGCTCACTGTTCAGCCTAACATCTATCAACTACTCATGATCCAGCTAGCCATTTCTGTCCAGCCAACCAACCATCAACTGCTCATTGTCCTGACAACCAATAATCAACTGCTCATTGTACGGACAACCAATCATTAACTGCTCCTTGTCAAGCCAACCAATCATCAACTGCTCTCTATCAAGCCAACCAATCATCAACTGCTCGCCATCCAGCCAACTATCCGTCAACTATTCGTCAATCATCTCTCATTGACCTACCAACCTATCATCAACTTCTCATTTCCAGCCAATCATCCAAAACCTGCTCATACCTCAATAAGGAGAGGGTTTTCACCAGCAGGAGGGTCCAAAGTCTATGTAAGATAATATGGTGTGCCTAGCCTGAAAGGTATATAAACTAGAAATAATACCAGAAAAAAAGATTGGCTTTTATAGGCAGAAAGGGCATACCTGAAGGCAAAAACACTGAAACGCCCACTGAGTTGATTTTCCAAAACAAACCAAATACATCTGGAGAAACTGTATATGTGATTACTACTTACAATAAACAACATAACATCTTTTCAACGATCTAAATATTTTATTGGGAGATGCGAACCAAAATGAGTTTACCATGTACTTACTTTCCAAACCTTATAAGCGTGATGACATGACTCATAATATCATAAATGAAATCACTTTGTATCCTTTCAATAATATTCTGTATGATACCTTCACAAAACATATATTATGAAAACCTATTATGGACTTTGGGGTACGTTGTTGAAATGTATTCTTTCTTCGTTGATTACTCTCCCATTATACTCCAAGGTAAGTTATGATTATTATACTCCTCCTTCATTATTCTCCAGTGATTATCATCTTGTAGTATTATTCACCAATGTATATGTCTTTATATTTCAGTTGTTCTCCCTTACAAAACTTTTTCCCTATCCCTCCACCTTACTGGAGCACCCATATCGCTATGATATAAGCATGCCGGATGGGATCTGGTAACCTAACCTACCCCTGCCCCCGTTTGGGTATCAACTTTTAACCGACGCCCAGGACTTGCCAGATCCCAACCTACATTAGTTCCGATATGTGGCATGTGGAGGCGGGTTTAGGGAATACCCATTCCAATATCCTTAGCACCTCTTAGTAGGCCTTTAGGAAACTCCTCACTTAGGCGTTATTAAGGCAATAGAGTTAGAGTAAAGGCGGAAGCTTCAACTCACCCGCCCTCGTAAGACATTACACTACACACGCTTTCTATTCTATCTACGGATCTATGCAGTGTGTGGGCGGAAGTCAGTAGTCATCATACATATAAACCGTTGCCAGTACTAGAGGGCTTGCGGAAGTTCCCACCCCAAATCACTAGCAAGTACCTTCTGTGCAGGCGCACTATTTCGCACTAATTTACAAAATACTCGTGCCTATAAAAGCCTGGTATTTATCCGTTATTATTTCTACTTTATACTCATACCTCCGCCAACCATCCGGTCAACCTTTAACAGTCCACTGCCTGGACTGAATATTATTAATAATTAGGATTTAAATAGTGCCAACATATTACACAGTGCTGTACATTATTTAGTGGTTGCAAATGACAGACAGATACAGACAGTGACACAGGAGGAGAAGAAGACCCTGCCCCGAAGAGCTTACAATCTAAGAGGTGGGGGAAGTATCACACAATAGGAGGGAGATATAGAATGGTGGGAAATAGTGAGGGTTTAGGAAACAGAAGACGGGTAGGTGAGTTTGAATAGATG